>NC_081174.1:1148831-1448831 GCF_012432095.1 Onychostoma macrolepis | reverse complement strand
CAAATATACCCCAGCGACTTGAGACTGGTTTTGTGGTCCAGGGTCACGTATATATCCACAGACTGGCAACTGAAAGTTGAATCTCACTTGAGAAATACAGGCAGGGTCTGTTTCGAGGGTCAGCAAAGAATATTGTGCTAGGACTGTCAAACTAGGTAATAAGCTTAATAAGGTTTTGTGGTGCAGGGTCACAAATATGTATATTTAACTACATTTTATTAAATAAGGTTAATCCATTAAAAAACTAAAAAAAAAAAAAAAAAAAACATAATTTATGTAATCTATTTTAGTGATTTGCATTGTTGCTAGCCAAACACATAATTGGAATTAGTCAGAATTAGGTCATTGTATATATTGTACACACAGTATTTTTTGACTATTCACTAATATAGTCTGCCCCAGTCATTGTATGCGTGTAAAATGCTGAAATATACGAGATAACTAAGCAGGTCACTCACAGTAGTACGTGTGTTAGTGCTTGTGTGACGGCCAGCAGGAGATGAAGCTGCTGCTGAGAGTGAAACACAAAAGCTCACAAATCTCAGTTTCACTTTCACTTCCAAATACACTACTGTTTTCCCTCTTTCTTTTTAAGAAATGCATTAAATAGATCAAAAGTAGCTGTTTATATATTTTACAAAAAAAAATTATAATTGAAATAGAAACATACAAATAAACCCTGTTCTTTTGAACCTTTCATTTATCTGGAAAAAAAACATTGGGCAGCACAGCTGTTTTCAACATTGATAATAATCAGAAATGTTCTTGAGCAGCATCTTACAACGATTTCTGAAGAATCACACTGAAAACTGGAGTAATGATGCTGAAAATTTGATCACGGCAATAAATTACGTTTTAAGATATATTACGATTAATTTTTTTAAAATAACATATGTATAGAATTGATAATATTTCACAATATTACAGTTTGTTTTTTCTGCACTGTATCTTTGGTAAAATAAATGTAGCCTTGAAAATCGTATCAACCCCTAAACTTGCGATAGTGTATATAAATATTATATCATCTTTATTACATATTTTAGTAAAAAAAAGCTAGTTTTATCAGATGTGTGAAGGTTAGTGTGTTGAGGTCAGGTTTCAGGCCCCAGGCTTCTGCTCCGAACGAGTCTTTATTGTGTTTGCAGTGCATTGGAGATCACAGTGTTTGTCATTCCTGCTGTCTGCTCTGACTTTCTCACTGGAGCTCCTAATGCGTCTGTGTGAAGCTGAAAAGTGCTGGGAAGAAATACAATGGATTTGATTGGTTTTGAGTGCATCTCATCACAGCTCTGTTTTGATTGGGTTGTGAACAGCACTGAAAATATGCTAAATGCAAATAATAAAATACAACTAGCCTGACTGCAATGTTAGGATATAGCAAAATAAATCTTAAAATCAAACATCATGAACAAAACCATGCAAAGAAAACATGATTTAGAATCCGTTAGGCTGAATACAGGTCGGCTTTCTGCTATTCAGCCTCATGTCATATTAATGTAATTCATGGGAATATTAACAGTGTTTGAGTTTTAGGACGTTTTTATTTTACTTTTGTATGATAATCAGTAACGGTACTGTTTTGAATGGCCACTGAATCTATATTTTGGTCCTAAAGCCAAAGCAGTTGATCTGTGTAACAGCCTGCAAGAGCTCTTCATATGGAGTTACTCTTGAGTTTGTAAATCCTGTCTCCTCCACACCTGCTTTGGCTAATCGATGCTTCATTACGTTCAGCCAAGCATGTTAGAAAAGGCTGGGTTGCACTGAGGAGAGGTTTTAATTGTTTTATTGTAAATCTTTCATTATTCTTTAGTTTTTTTTATTTTGATGCCGTGTAGTTGTTTTCCTCCAAGTTAGTGAAGACATACTGCTGTAGCTTAAAGAAATTCATCTGTCATTTTTAGGGTGGCTTAGCAAGGATGTATTATATCATATTATATAAGACCGAAGCAGATTCCTCCAGTTTGCTTTTGTAGTGATGCCATGAATATAAACATGATATCTGGCAGGCAGTTTAGCTGTCTTATCTCATAATCACTGATGCATTAATAATGTTTATTCAGCAGACTTTGAGCTTTATTACAAGTGGGTGATTCTGCATTAACTTGTATAAAGATGAGATGTCTAAAATCCAGTTGAGATTTAAGCACAATTCTCTCTCTCTCTCTCTCACACACTTTTTTTTTTTTGGCCATTTTACTGTTTTTCTTCAATGAATTTCAGAGCTTACTGATATTTATCACTGTACAAAAGTGCATATCTTTAAAATTTTATCTTGAATATTAAATTTTTCTTGTACAAAATTAAAGGAATTTTGTATTTTTTTTTAAATTAAATTATGTATAATTAAAACAATACACAAAACACAACAAAAGTTAATGTTTTTTGTGTTGTTTTCGAAGATGTCTCTTAAGGTAATATCTGTAATATTACAGTTTATTTTAACCTCTTGAATACTATATTTTATTTTAAAATGCTGTAAAATGTAGTTTATTACTTTGATTTATTACAATATTAAAACTCTTTTAATATATTTTACAATGTAATTTATTCCTGTGATGGCAAAGCTGTATTTTCAGCATCATTACTCCAGTCTTCAGTGTCACATGATCCTTCAGAAATCACTCTGATGTGCTGATCTGCTGCTCAAGAAACATCTCTGATTATTATCAATGACCCCAAACTTAGTGTAAGTAATATAAAATAAGTACTCATGAACTACAGAAATATGTAATTTAGTTTAGAAATTAAAATAAGACAAAATAGTTTTAAAGGGGTGGTTGATTGCGATTTCACTTTTTTTAAAGTTAGTTTGTGTTTAATGTTGCTGTTTGAGCATAAACAATATCTGAAAAGTTACGATGCTGAAAGTTCAACGCAAACGGAGATATTGTCTTTTAAAATTATGGCAGTTTAATGCCTACAAAAATGGCTCGTAGGGACTTCAACGAGTTACTTCCCGGGTTCGTGACGTAACGAACCCAGATAAAACCCGCCCAGGAACACGCAGCAAAGGGGGGCGGGGCCATGCTGTGCTGCTTTAGAGAAGAGGAAGAGTTGTTGCCATACCATCAAAACTAGGGGTGCATGAAAAAATTTATTCATACATGAATCGAGATTCTGTATTCTGACGATTCTAATGGATTCACAAGTTTCAAAATCAGTGTTCTAAAGCAGCGTTTCTCAATCCTGTTCCTCGCGTCCCCTGCACACGCTCTGAATCTCTCTCTCTCTTTCAGATCATCAGCTCAGCTCCAACAATGAACTGTTCCAATTACACACTTTGTGTATAGACAGACAGATATTTTCACATAGCTATGAGAAGCGTTATACATGGACGCGTGTGCGGTTGCCGTGCTGTATTAAAGCTTTAATCAGGATAAAGCCGTATATTAAAGCTAACATAAGCAGTAGCATTTACAAATAACAGCGTATCTAAAAGTATGAGACGACAACAACAAACAAAAAACATACCATTAAGAGCCGTGCTTGCACAGGTTCTGCGCGATCCTCTTCACTAATATCCTCCGCGGCTCAAACTGATAAGCAATATTGACGACGCCATTGTTTACAATACAACCAGAGCACATGCCGCTGAGACGAGGGGCGGGACATTTAGAAAGTCAGTAGAGGCGGTTTAGCCAATCACAACACACTGGGCCAGCTGACCAATCTGAGCCCATCACGTATTTCTGAGGGAGGGGCTTCATAAAAGCAGGAAATCATCAGCGCTTTTATAGGAGAAGAGACAGAGTGGTGTAGAATAAAGGTAAATTATGTGAAAAATAATGCATTTTTTTTAACAAACGAAGCATGAACACATGTTAGACTGAACTCCATAAACACTATCAAGCCTAGAAAAAAAACGCCCCTTTAAAATAAATACAAACATTTCAAATATTTTCAAATATCAATATTAAATATATTTTTTAATGATCAAACATTAAAAAAGATCATAGTTTTCATTTTTTTTAAGTTTTAATTGGTTTATTTTGTTATTGAAGTAATCAAGAAATAAGATGCACATCAATCAGTATTTTAATCATTTTAATATGTATGTATTTTTAAGCAGCACTCAGGGTTGGAGTTATATTTACAAATAGCTCTTTCTGACGGCTGAATTCACAGCATGAGTGTGTGTTGTGTGTTTTGTCATGTCAGTGTCGAGGCCGCTGTGGCAGCGTTCGCTCAGGCTCGGCCGCCGGGCATCTATAAAGCCGACTATCTTAAGGAGCTTTTCCGCCGCTACGGGGACGTGGAGGATGCGCCGCCGGCCCCTGCTCTCCCCGAATGGTGCTTCGACGAGGAGGACGACGAAGATGTGGACGATGATGGGAATGCCACCGCTCAGGGCTCCGAGCCCAGCTCCTCTCACTCCAGTCAGGGCAAGAAGAAGAAAGAACGGCTAAAACTGGTGAGAGAAACTCATTTCAGCTCATTCTCTCATAGTCTTGAAGGAAAAACCCTGGTTTAATACAGCACAGCTCATTAATAATGCTCATCTCTGACAGTGTATCAGCTCGATATAACCTGGACTGTTCTGTTTAGTGTCCCGGGTATCAACTTCCTTTCCTTTCCTTCTGAAATATTAGTGTGCAGGTGTGAGGAGTGTTTGTGTTTGTTTGTGTCTCAGCACGCTGTGTTTCTGGAGGGAGTTTCTGTCAAAGGAGTCACTCAAGTCACGTCACAGCCCAAGCTCGGCCTGACCCAGAGGAAGTGTCAGGAGTTCTCCGAGTGGGACAAGTGAGTCTGTGTGTGTGTGTGTGTGTGTGTGTGTGCGTGTGTGTGCGCGTGTGTGTGTGTGTGTTTTGTAATTGCTGGTAAAACTTCCCATGCGTGAGAGAATATTTGATTTTATACCATTGCTTTGGTAACAGTTGAATGATTAAGCTTAAATTACTGATGTAAAATAATGAATGTATACTACCTTAAGTGTATTAATACAATATATAAAACAACCTGCTTTTCATGCTAGATGTATTTTTTGTTAGATAATATTAAAAGTTGTGATGAAACCGATCATTTCTTGTGTATTCTGACATACATCAGAGTCAAACTAATTATATAAAAAATGTATAATTAAATTTCATGTAATAAATTGAATTTAACACACAAGTAATAGGTATTAAATAGGATAGGGGCATTGTTGTGTCCATTAGTTAACTGGAGGAAAGAATGGGGTGGGTTAAAGTGACCAGTGATTGGAGAAGTCCAGCATGTGATCAGAGAGAAATCTGTCATTTCACTGGAAGATAGAGTGATATGTTTAGATGAAATATTCAGAAGGTTTTCGGCTCTGATAGCCTGGTGGGAAGTGCGCTAACATATAACGCTGTTGTGTTGCGGGAGTCCCGAGTTCAAATCCCGGCTTGAGGACCTTTTTTTTTTTTACAGATCCCACCCACTTCACTTACTGTCTACTCTACACTATCCTGTCTTAATAAAATACACTACCTGTCAAAGGTTTTTGAACAGTAAGATTTTTAATATTTTTTAAAGAAGTCTCTTCTGCTCACCAAGCCTGCATTTATTTGATCCAAAGTACAGCACGAGCAGTAATATTAAATACCTTGAATATATTTTTAAAATGTACTTTATTGCTGTGATCAAAGCTGAATTTTCAGCATCATTTCTCCAGTCTTCAATGTCACATGATCCTTCAGAAATCATTCTAATATACAGATTTTCATTTTTGGAATTATAGAAAATATTACTGTAAAGTATGCTTTAAATTTGTAAAAATTGATGATAAAGATGTTTATAATGTTACAAAAGACTTCTATTTCAGATAAATGCTGTACTTCTGAACTTTCTATTCATCAAAGAAACCTGAAAAAAAATCTCTGTTTTCAACATAATAATAATAATAAATGTTTTTTTGAGCAGCAAATCAGAATATTAGAATGATTTCTGAAGAATCATGTGACTGGAGTGATGCTGAAAATTCATCTTTGAAATCACAGGAATAAATTACATTTTAAAATATATTCAAATAGAAATCAGTTATTTTAAATAATAAAAAATATTTCACAATATTACCATTTTTGCTGTATATTGGATCAAATAAATGCAGGCTTGGTGAGCAGAAGAGAATTCTTTAAAAAACATAAAAAATCTTACTGTTCAAAAACTTGTGCCTGGTAGTGTATATCAAAAAATAAAGCTTAAAAAAAACAAAACAATTCAGAGGTCAAATAAAAATAAATAAAAGGAGCACATGCATGAATGAGCTGTCAATCAATAACATGCTTTAGAAAATATATATGGTGAATATCTATGATATAACGAAGAACATTATTTGTATTTGTGCCTAATAAGTATTGGAAAACATTTTTATACCCTATTAATGGAAAGTGCTAAAGTCTGCCGTGAGTTATTGTCCTGATGAAACAGCAGCCGTGATAACTTTCACTGATGAGTGGAGATCAGTTAAACCACCCAGCAATGTGTCCCATAATCCCACGTGTTTATTTTTCTGTGCCTGTCTGTCAGATCGGGGTTTCCTGGTGCTCAGCCCGTATCGATGGACCGCAGGAACATTCGTCTGTTGGAGCAGAACGTTTATAAAGTCAGCTGGAAAGCAGACGGCACACGGTGAGTCCAGCGACTGAAGTACTGTGCCGTTCACACGCTACGCTAAATCACGTCGAAACCACTGTGGCATCTCACTAGAAACACAAAGAAAGATAGCTTAAAAAGGGATATTAAAATTATTAACATTTTTATAGCCATATTGCACTTTCCCAATGTCCTAAAGAAATTATTTTTCTCGATTTTCCTTATGGTTTTGTGGCTATTTTTGACCGCCTCCTCTCTAACTCTTATAATTAAACAGGCTATTTTTGCTATCTTATTCAATATGCAAGTGAAGTGCATGAATTTGCTGATTACTGAATAGATGATATGTAAATGTGAGAGGTCATATGTTAATGAGATCATGGTTGTGTTGTTAAGTATAATTTAAAGTTTAAGTTGTTTTTGCAGCTTGGATTAACTAATGTTTTCATCTGGAGGGGATGCTTTTAGTTACAATAATTACATATTCAAGGTTTGAGTTTTTTTTGTTGTTTTTTTCAACAAGGGCGCATTAAATTAATTAAACGTGACATTAAAGAACTTTAATAATGACTTCTGAAGGCTTTGCATCACAGGAATCAATTACATTTTAAAACTAAATTAAATGAGAAAACTGGTATTTTAAATTGTACAAATCATTTCACAATATTTATTTATTTATACATACTGTATTTTTGATCAAATAAATGCAGCCTTGTTGAACTTGATGAAACTTACGGGAGTTTGGAGTGACCAACTTTTATTATTATTCATTCTATTATTGTTTTAAGGTTTTTGTTTGGACCAACTAAAGATGTGAAAGGTTTCATGTAGATGGCTGCGCTTTTAAATGCTGTAAACACGTTACATGCATTACATTTACAAGCCTTAATGGCACATACAAGCAATCTCAGTGTGCCTTTCAGGTTTCAGTGTGAGCTTTGGCAGGTTGTGTGTGTTAATCAGACACTTTTCTGCACTGAACGCCAGAAGTCAGACTTGGATGAAATTAATTAAATCTATCTGACCATCTAGAACTGGTTGAGTAACTTATTTTCTTCTTTTTGGCTCCCTTTTAATTAAAAAGATTTTAGTTAACACTGATAACATTAATGCCTACATAATATCAGATGTTTTCTTTTTAAAAATGATTCTTTTGATGATCTTTAGTGTAATTTTCTTGTGCTGTTTCTATAATGTCAGAGTCTAGCGCTCATAGAGGGCCATTTAATGATGGTCCAGGTAATTTTATGGCAGCTCTGCATGAGCTTGTCTGCTCTAATGATGTGAACCGTCTCTCTGCGCTCCTGCTGGCTCATGTGCTCAAAGCAGAATCAAATGTCTGCATGAACATCATTAAACACTCACCCATAAGACAGATCTGCTCAGAAGCACCACAGTTGGCACCTTGCAGCAATGCTCTATGGCTTGGCAGAAGCGAATGAGCGGGTTTGGTGTGTCACAAATTCAGTTGAAAGTTGAGCAGAACAGCCATGGCTCTCTGACAGAGGAACGCTCGGCTCCGTCACTGAGATGTTAAAAAGATCTCTTTAACTGGAGATCTGCTCTAACAAGCCCATTATCCTGAGCTTTGGCCACTCATGGCTTACAGAGTATCACTGTGTGATGTGTTTGCTCAGGGGACGTCCAGGGAATTAAAGGGGCTTAAAGTCGTGGTCTAATGGTTAGAGAGTCGGGCTCGTAACTCAAAGGTCGCAGGTCCGGCAGGAGTTGTAGGTAGGGTGAGTGAATGTACAGCGCCCTCTCCATCCTCAATACCACGCACCAAACCCCCAACTGCTCCCCGGGTGCTGCCGCACTGCTCCGGGTGTGTGTTTATGGTGTGTGTGTGCACTTAGGATGGGATAAATGCAGAGCACTAGTTCCGAGTATGGGTTTCCATACTTGGCCACATGTCACGTCACTTTTTCACTTTTAAAGCAACGACTGATGGGTTTCTTTTTTGTTGGACAGTTGTTGTTTTTTTGGGTCTCTGATATCACACCAGTTTTCAATATGTGGTGAATTGTAGTATAGGGACCAATTCTCACTATTAAATAGTTGCTTATTTGCATGTCTATTATTAACATATTGGCAGTTTATTATTATATATAAAGCACATATTCTGCATGACCATATTCTACATCCCTAATTCTACTCAACACCTAAACTTAACAACTACCGCACTAACTATTAATAAGCAGAAAATTAGGAGTTTATTGAGGCAAAAGTCGTAGTTAATGACAAGAATTGGACCTTAAAATAAAGTGTGACCAAATTTACTAACCATAAACTGTCCATGAAACTGTATTTTATATATTTAATTAATTTATTTAAAGGGATAGTTCACCCAAAAATGAAAATCCTGTTGTTATTATTTTATGTTGTTATTATTTAATTAAAAACATAATTTGCTCACCCTCATGTTTTTCCAAACCTATAAGACTTTCATTTATCTTCAGAACACAAATGAAGATGTTTTGATTAAATCTGAGATAGTTCTGTCCTCCATTGACAGTCTATGCAAACACAGTTTTTAACACTCGGTTTAGCAGTTTAGTCCAAATTTTTCTGAAGAGAATCGATCGCATTATATGATGAACATATAATGGATTCATGTAAATGTGTCATAACAAGCTTGAGAGAAAAAACCTTCTGATAATTTTCCAAATACGTGAGAGTCATGATAGATATGCGTTATTCGTGTCATTTACGTCAGTGAGGGACAGACTGGCATTCTTACAGTTTGATTTAAACCATGTAATGTTAAAGATTTTTATAAAGTGAGCAGCCAGATGATGAGTTCTTGGCTTGACAGCCAAGTTACTCTGATTTAATGCTCGTTGTGGGTTTATTTTGCAGACTGGCTAATGAGTAATTCAATTTTCATCTGTAATTCTAATAATGAATAAATTGAATAATCCGTCTATATAGAATGTCTAGGGCTTTTCACAAGCGAAATTGTTAACCCCGGGTTATCTTGCTTCACGTTTCACACTTACCCAGGGTTAAAAGTTAATCCTGGTGAATTATTTGCTGTTGTTTCACACTGCACGTTCCTAAACCCCAGGTTAAAGTCTTGTGTTTGTCAGTGTCACTGAAAGGACAATCACAGCACGCAACCTGTTTTCACAGCTTTTCTGGCATCAGTTATCCTGTCATTTAAAATAGTTTGTTGATATCCAGCCTCAGCTAATTTGTCTGTCAGTTTCTTAAACACTCTGTTGTTTCTGACTGTGCCATCCAATTTGTCTTGAACAGACTTTTTTGACCATAACTGTAAAAACAGCACTGTCTCCTCCTCACTCCAGTCGACTTGTTTTCCGTCGTTTGACATTTCTTATAAATGCTATACTGTTGACACAAAGCACAGTTCCTATGACCGATGTGACATGAGCCCACTGTTCAATTTCTGATTGGTTTTCTGTAGGGCTGTCAAAATGGCTAAAAAACAAAATTCGAATTTTGTATTTAAATATTATCAGTATTCGAATTAAATTTGAATTTAAAAGACATAATTTCAGTTAGGGGTAAAAAAATCTTTTGGCTTCTCTCCTTAGGCCACCTCGAGCAAAATATTACTAATGCACATTTCTTCAAAGCAATACAATAACACGACTATCACTGAAAAAAGTGCATATTAATGTTTATAAACCAAATATAATTAATTTGCTTAAACAATTAGAAACAAAACAGCATCATGTATGTATATATAGTTCAATACAAAGGACCGTAAACCAATTACAAAGAGTACTTTTTCTATTTAAAAACCTGAGATGCAGTGGGATGGGGGAAAACCGCCATAAAGTCTCAAAGTCTGTTTTTTAAAAGTTGAACTTACATTAATTTTACATGGCTTTCTAAACATGCGGCTCTCTTGTGCGAGACGCGAGTGCAACGGTGATAGATGTTTCTCTAGAAAATGCGATAATTCTGTGTGAACGACTTGGTTTTGACGTGAACAGCATCTTCTCTGCATTGATGTTGTTTTTCCGCAATATTTTGAATGAACAAGGTAGCAGCGCAGCATCTAGTGGGTTCAACTGGATAAGCTATGAAAAACATTAAAATGCAATGACACCTTCGTCGTCATCGCATCTTGTGTGCCACTGGTAAGGCTGTCTGACGCACACCCAAAATTTGAATGCAACGTTTTTTGCATTCAAATGTGGATTTTTATTTTAAATTTGATGAATATTCGAAATCCGAATTGTTTTTGACAGCCCTAGTTGTCTTGTAGTTAAGCGCCAAGCCATAACATTTTAACGCCGCTTCGTTAAGCGCAGTGTGAAAAGCCCTTCTGTGTACTCAGTAAAGCTTTTCAGTGTGTAAAGCTTTGGTAATAAGTTAATTTTCAATTCATTATCAACATTATTGCGTGACTCTCTGAATAAAGTTGATTCTGATTTGACAGTCATGCCATTTCCAGGTTTGTTATTCCCAGAGAATGACCGTCGTCAATAGCAGTGTTGTACAACATCCGGGTACATACTGAAGCAGAGCATGATCCACTTCCTTCTATTCCAACATGATAACGACCCCAAACACACCTCTAAGACAACCACTGCCTTGCTAAAGAAGCTGAGGGTAATGGTGATGAACTGGCCAAGCATGTCTCCAGACGTAAACCCTAGTGAGCATCTGTGGGGCATCCTCAAACGGAAGGTGGAGGAGAGCAAGGTCTCTAACATCCACCAGCTCCGTGATGCCGTCATGGAGGAGTGGAAGAGGTCCAGTGGCAACCTGTGAAGCTCTGGTGAACTCCATGCCCAAGAGGGTTAAGGCAGTGCTGGAAAATAATGGTGGCCACACAAAATATTTTGAGGGGACAGCAAATTTACACTGTTATACAAGCTGTACACTCACTACTTTACATTGTGGCAAAGTGTCATTTCTTCAGTGTTGTCACATGAAAAGATATAATAAAATATTTACAAAAATGTGAGAGGTGTACTCACTTCTGTGAGATACTTATCTAGTTGTTTTTATCACAAAATAACCCCCTTCACTTCACTCTGGGGTCTTGATCACCCTGTAGGGGTTTATTTTGCAATTAAAAACTGTCCTGATGTTCATTATCCCTCACTTCTATAACATATTAGTAGTTCGTTAACATTTGAATTCAGTGAAACCCTGTGCTGACGTTGTGTAAGGAACGGAAATATTTGAAGTTGTTATTCACTGAAAACTGCATCTGTCCTGCATCTCAAATCTCATTCGCACATTTGCATTTGGCGCATGAAAACACGTTGCACTTTGATGTCAATGACATAGAATGTGAAAAAGTGTAATTAGGTCTATAGCTTTTTCGTAGAAAACAATTCTTTTAAATAATTTTGATTTTGAAATGTGCATTGTGTTGCTATCATGTTTAGTTGAAGTTGTGTCTAAATAAATTTGAAATATTTCTGAATATCTCCAAAAGCAGAGATTTCAGAGGTTTTTTTTCTATGCTTTTTCATTTTGGCAGACACTGTCAGCGTTTGAGACAACTCAATTTGCTGAAGTCAGAAGCGTTCCCATTTAGTTGCTAATTTCAGTACAATACGTGACCGGGATACATCACACTCTTGCGTTATTCACTGAAGACACCTTTTATTCATATCTAAAAGGCCAATAGTGCATGAGGCCATGGACAGATGCACAGAATATGATGTGATGGCATGAGAACATCCTGCACATTCACAACACAAGCACTGTGCTCAACATTTAATGCTAGTCATTGTGTTACAAAAAGATGTTTCTGAGCTTTGTTTTGCTTAGCTAGTTACTTCTGTGACTTGGTGCTTAGCAGTGCAGTATTCGAGCAAGACCCCGTTCCTTCTCCTGGTGTCTGATACAACTGCAGAAACAGGGAATTGGGCTGATCGTATTGAAGTTGAGGTGTAATGAGGAACACATTCATATTTCTGTAACTGCAGTCTTTGATATATATGATGACTCTGTCTTTCTGAATGCTGGCAATGACTTCCTAACGATGATTTGGAGAGCCAAACCAAACCGCTGCTCTCTTACAGCCAGTGAAGTGAGGGGCTCAGCTGCTCTTTGGACTTAAAAATGAGTCCCAAATTTAAGATGCATAACATAAGATGCATTGAATTGCGTAAAAAAAATCCTATCCATTTGGATTACAGAGTTTTAGCACAGACAAACTAATAAACTTATTGTGATGCATATTTACTCATGCATAAATGAAACCGGTTAGATTTCTCTTATGGTACTAATAAACTGAATGTGTTGTAAAAACACAACAGGTTTATATATCAATCATCAATAAATGTTAATTGTTCCAAACTCATACATCTTGTTCCACAGCTATGCTTTAACCATGTGTGTACTATTAACAGAATAAATGCAATTTTCTTTCTTTTTTTTTGGAAATATGATTTAAATAAATGTAAATGGATGCAAATAGGTAATAATAAATTACGCTATGAAGTGTAGAAATTTTTGCAGTTTCTTATCCATTTCTTTTATGCATGACTGACAAATATGAGTCTTGTCAATGAGTTTATGTTAAAACTTTGTCATTCAAATTGTTGGAATTTTTTTTTATTTCTAAAAAACATTTTATTACTTTTTTTCTTCTTTTTACATTTACCAGTGTTAAGTACATTTTCTAAATTGAGTAATTTGAATAGGAATCCATGCAGTGAGGACTTTAGCTTGAGGTCGAAAGATTTTGTGTGAGCTTTCAAGTTGGACGTGCAAATTTGCCGCATTAACTAACAGAAAGCTGCTTGGTTTGAATGTGACTTCTGTGTGAGCTGTGCTTCATACATCACTATCAACAACAGACAATGGACTCTTTTTGCCCGTGAAATTTTGTTAATGTGACTGCACCTGTTAATAGTGCTGTCATTGTACACGTGCAAGCCTCCGTTTGAGCCTATGGAAACTTTGGTAGTACCTTTGGGGTTTTGTCGTACAAACCTCTCCACTGCGGCTTCATCCGAGCGCTAGTGATGTTCACGCTCTATCGGGACATGCGTCATGCATTCAGTTTGCTTTGGATGCATCTAAAGTTATTTTACATCCTGATGCAGCTTATATTCCTCTGTCTTTCAGCTGCCTGCTTTCTCAGGGCCTCCTTTTGCTTTGTGTCCTGTTTGTATTCTGCTTTTAGAGTTGATCGTCTTCAGTTTATCATCCATGCTGGAAACATGACTGAAGAGAACGCCTCTGGAGTGGTCGCTAAATTTCATTAGACTAAACCTCACCTGATTTATTTTTCTTTGTTTAATTATACCCATTATGAAAAGTGTTTCTGTTCATTTTTCTGATGGCAGTGAACCACATGAAACGAGGCATTGCTGCTCATCAGTTCCTGCCGTGTCCATGCCGCCGGGACGCATGTTCCCAATCAGTGCTTTTCTCTTCAGCTGCTAATTTCTGCTCGTAAACAGCCAAAAGCAGCTAAATCTGGCCAGACTTGTTTACATCTTGTTCCGTCTCGTTTTGTAGCCACACAATTTTCCAGTCAATGCTTCTTGACCTTCCATCGTTTACCTGTAACATTGTGTTTCTTATTGGTGTTTCTAACTCTGTTTTTGGTGGTCTTTGTTAGGATCCTCAAGGGGTCAGTAATATGCTCTCTATGCCAACCTTTTTGCATAATCATCAATCCAAAGTTTTACTTTTTACCCAAATTAGTAATACAAAGTCACGCAGAAAGTACCATGCAAACTATTTTTGCCTCTGTTCCAAATGAACAGTTATACAACCTTTAACAAGGACAGCCAAAAACAGCAACACGCATGTACACGTATATTTGGGGTAGGGGTAAATTAACTGAATCACCTCACTGTGTCTCTTGTGTTTTTACAGGTACATGATGTTGATAGATGGAAAAGATGAAGTCTATATGATTGACAGAGACAATTCAGTCTTTCACATAGCCAACATGGAGTTTCCTTTCCGGAAGGATCTTCGCATCCACCTTTCCAACACACTTCTGGATGGGGTGAGTTATTGCATGGTTTGAAAGCCTGTTAATCAGGTTAGATAGAGAGGATGCGCTCTATTTCTACACTTAATGGACGCTCACAGGTTTGGTTTTCATGGGATGGTCAAAAATAAGGTGGTGTTGTGAGCTAATGCATCTTTCTACAAATGAGGATCTTGCTCTCAGAGCATTTATCAGCTCATATGCAGAAATAGCAAGGCTGGGTTTCTCAATTAAAGGTTTAATTAGCCAGTTTTGATCTAGGTTTTATTTAAGTCGAGTTGCACCAATTAATTTTAAAAATAGTTTAAATTAAAATGTGTGATTGAAATGATGCCAGGATGCTCTTGCAGTAAACAGTAGAAATGTTACTCTTTCACTTCATTAATGAGTGTCTATAATTGGGTTATTAGCAATCATAATAATGAATACTGCCGTTCAAAAATTTGGGGTCGGTAAGATCTTCTGCTCACCAGGGCTGCATTTATTTGATGGAAAATATAGTAAAAACAGTAATATGGTGAAATATTATTACAATTTAAAATAACTTTACTCCAGTCTTCAGCGTCACAGGATCCTCAGAAATCATTCTAAGATGCTGATTTGCTGCTCAAGAACATTTCTGATTATTATCAATGTTAAAAACAGTTGTGATGCCAAATATAAAAAAACAAGAACATGATTTGAAAACTTTTTTCAGGATACTCTGATGAATAAAAAGTTTAAAATAACTGCATTTATTAGATTTTTTGTAATATCTTTAGTGTGAGTTTTGATCAACTTAATGTCATTACTCCAAAAAAAAAAAAAGTTAATTTCATTCAAAATTATACAGACCCCAAACATTTAAATGGTAGTGTATAATATAAAAACTCTATAAATGACTACGTATAAATATTGTTAGTTTACATAGGACTGATCGAATGTTACAGTAGCTTGTATATACAGTTAGGTCCATATATATTTGGACACAGGCACAATTTTTATTATTTTAGCTGCTGACCAAAACATATTCAAGTTACAGTTATATAATGTGCACACTCTGAGCTTTAATTTGAGGGTATTCTCATCACAATTGGAGGAAAGGTAAAGGAATTAAATTTAATATGTACCTCCCCCCTTTTTCAAGGGACCATAAGTAATTGGACAGTTGACTCAAAGGCCATTTCATGGACAGATGTGGGCTATTCTTTCATTATTTCTACATCAATTAAGCAGGTAAAAGGTCTGGAGTTGATTCTAAGTGTGCCGTTTGCATTTGGAAGCTGTTGCTGTAAAACCCACATCATGCAAATCAACAGTTTGGTACATTATTAGAAAAAATAACGCACTGGTGAGCTCAGCAACATAAAAAGGCCTGGAGGTCCACGGAGGACAACAGTGGTGGATGATCGTAGGATCCTCTCCATGATAAAGAAAAACCCTTTCACAACATCCAGCCAAGAGAAGAACACTCTCCAGGAGACAGATGTGTCACTGTCAATGTCTACAATCATGAGAAGACTTCACAAGAGCAAATACAGAGGGTTCAGCACGAGGTGCAAACAAGGCTTAGACTTTGCCAAAAAACATCTAAAAAAGCCAGAGCACTTCTGGAAAAGCATTCTTTGGACGGCTGAAATTAAGATCAACCTGTACCAGAATGACGGGGGAAAAACGTGTGAAGAAGGCTTGGAACAGCTCATGATCCAAAGCATACAACATCATCTGTGAAACACGGAGGAGCAGTGTGATGCATGAGCTGCATGGCTTCCAGTGGCACTGGGTTACTGGTGTTTAGTGATGACGTGACAGAAGTATTCTGAAGTGTACAGGGATATACTGTCTGCCCAGATTCAGTAAAATGCAGCAAAGTTGATTGGACGGCACTTCATAGTACAAGTGGAAATGCCCCAAAACATACAGCAAAAGCAACCCAGTTTTTGAAGGTAAAAAAAAAAAAAAGTGTAATTTTCTGCAATGGCCGAGTCAATCTCCTGATCTCAACGCGATTGAGCAGCATTTCACTTTCATTTGCTATATATTAGCATTTTATGGTATATTTTTGTTCAACCCCTTGAATTAAAGCTTAAAGTCTGCACTTCGATTTCATCTTGATGATGGCATACAGAGCTGAAATTATGAAAACGGTGTCAGTTTCCAAATATATATGGACCTAACTGTAATTCACTCACAAGACATGAAAAATATCAATGGTATCAATTAATAGAAGCAAATAGTGAAATAAAAGATGAAAGAGCACATATAATATGATGAGCATGTGGACGAGGTTCCCGGATCAGTTGTGTCATGTCCCTGTCCTGCATCTTCCCATAGTGCAGTAATGATCAGCTGTCAGCAGTGTGTGTGTGTGTGTGTGAACTCTCCTTCCCATGCATGCTAAATCTGTCCTCTAATGTACCGCCCGTCCATGCCATGAGTCCCCTAATCCATCCTTTTAATAATTTATGTACATATTTATTTATTATAAATAGAAAATATCTCAGAGGCCTGCTCTGTCTGCCACTTTTAATTGTGCAGTTATATCTTTTTTTTAACCTCCACAGCAGCGAGCTCGAAGTTAATCACTAACTGAGATTTCAATCAGAGTGAAAACAAAAGGATTCAAGTTCATTTAAGTTTAATTCATTTAAAGTTAATTTAGATTTGTTGTCAAATTAAAACCAAGGTTAAAATGAGGGGTTTAATGCGATGTTGATTATTTTTAATTATTAAATAAATCATGATTT
This sequence comes from Onychostoma macrolepis, assembly GCF_012432095.1. Lineage (NCBI taxonomy): Eukaryota > Metazoa > Chordata > Actinopteri > Cypriniformes > Cyprinidae > Onychostoma > Onychostoma macrolepis. Next base: position 1,431,602 of record NC_081174.1, on the reverse strand, counting down.
AATCTATGTTTAAGATCCATCTTTATTGGTGCAGAGTAGTTTGGTATTATATATGACAAAACCCCTCAATTTAAACTCGAAATGATTGAAAATGTTGAAGGTCCATGATTTTGTCAAACTGATTTTAATAGAAATGATGTGTCTCTTCGATGTATCACGGGTGCTTACTCAAGTCCTAACAGTGATTTCAAAACAGCAGATGAATTATGTGTTCACCTCGAGAACAAAACGAATATTCGATGGACTGAGCGAAAAACAAATTAACGCTGGTACAATGGATACCTCTGATGGATGCCCAAACACACCTTTAGCTGCTCTGCTGTGTGACCGTAAGCAGCACAGAAACAAGGCTATCACTTTCATTATTAAACATAAGAGGATCCATGTTCCCACTGGATTTATAAAGGGTTTTTTCCATCAATGTACAGCTCACAGATCAGTGTTGATTCATTATTGATTATTTTGATGACTCTCTGCAGCCTTAGTCAAAACTTTTCTTTGTTTAATCTTTTAATATACAGGTTTAAATGAAAAACATTACAGATTTGATTGATCTCAGACATGTGGACTCCATGTGTTAAATTAACACTAATGTTCTTTAATTTGTGTCTGTGCTTGAGCTTTAACGCTAAATATCTTATTTAGATTTTTTTAATTACATTGTTAGGCTTGATTTATGAGCAATATATCTGCATTTCTTATCGTCACCTTCTTGTTTTGCAGGAGATGATTATCGACAAAGTGAACGGGCAGCCCGTCCCGCGATACCTCATCTATGACATCATTAAATTTAACGTGAGTGCCTTTCAGTAACAATAACAAAAACACACTCCTGTTTGCTCTTTATTTAATTAAGAATTACGTTTGCATTAGCACATGCTAAATTACCATGAGGTGTTTCATTTAAAATCATGCCATCTTTTATTATCCATCATATCTCTCCAGATCTCTACGAGGTTTAGTGTCAGATACTGTCAGCCCCAGAAAGAACAAAAAAAGAACCATAAAAATACAATAAAATTAGCTCATATGACTACTTTACTCCCTCTTCGACTCATCTTCCCCTTCATTGCAGCTCTCAGATTTCATTCACAAATGTTACAGAAAAAAAGGCACCTTTAGACAGATTTAATAATCTTCCTCTGAATAATAATATTTTTTCTTTAGAATATGTGGAATATAGCACATAAATCAGGTGCATATTTTGTCCTTTGTAAAGATTGTCTATATAAGTCACTATTCAAGTTCTGCATAAATATTTCTATTTTTGTTTGTGCACAGAAGAAAGAAAGTCATATAGGTCCCATTTTTCCTCCATAATTTTAGCATATTTCCTTGTGCAAGGAGATATATCGACAAACTGCTTGGTGACGTCATCCAAAATAGAAATCAGTTAAAGTAAATTTGTTTTGTATCGCACTTTTTAACAATACATTAGAAAAGCTGTATATTTTTTTTTTTTTTACGTGCAGTGTTGAATCATTCACAATAAGGAATGTGTATTTGGACAAAATATGGTCAGCTTTGATTTTTACGTTGACTGGATGCTCAGAAATTATGTTGTTGAGCTAATTTTTTAAGTCCTAATTCACATCCATCTTAGTTTTGGGAGGAATGAGTAAGTCTTTGAGTTTTCTTGCATCATTTTCTGCTTCTTGAAGTGCAGTATCCATCAAATAAATCCAGGCAATCACATGGTACACAGTCTGCGTTTGAGACAGGACGCTTGGATTCGTCTTGCTTGGTTACCATACTGAAAGGAACATTTTTCCAAAATGCAGCTCTGATCCGTCATTCTTAAGATTGATGCCGTGGGCAAGCAGTGTGTAAATATAGACGGCACATTAATTGAGCTTGTCCAATGATGTGTCGAAAGACTGATATTCAGTTCAGTTATAGCACTCGCATATGCACTTTGCTTGTGTATTTATTACATTTTTATTTAAAATATGAGTATTTTAGAGACTAATGCAGATATGTTTTCTAAAGTACTGTTTTGTGGAGCACAGCTGGAGTTCTCATTGACAAACAGCATGTGGGAGATCCATGTGAGAGTTTGCTCTCAGCATTGGTAATGCAGCCGTCCTTGTTCTGAATGTGTTGTGAATCGATTTGTAAACTAGAAGTGCCCCGTGTCCCTCCACATGCTCTTCTCTTACTCCTCCTACACTCTTAAAAATAAAGGTGCTTCAAAAGGTTCTTCACAACAATGCCCTAGAAGAACCATTTTTGGTTCCACAAAGAACCATTCAGTCAAAGGTTCTTTAAAGAATCATCTCTTTCTTACCTTTTTATAATCTGAAGAACCTTCTTCCGCCACAATGAGGCTTTTGTGAAACAGAAAGGTTCTTCTGATGTAAAAGGCTCTTTATGGAACCATTTAGACAAAAAGGTTCTTCTTAAGAGTGTATGCAACAGAAAAACTTTTTTTATAAATTATATATATATTTATTAGGGGTGTAACTATACACAAATATGACTGTTTGGTACTTAGCTCGCTTTTGACGTCACGCTTCGGCATGGTTTCTGTAGAGCAGGAGGAAAAAAACTGAACAGAAATTGCTTTTTTAAACTAAACAATGGTTTACTGAACAAATTAAATATATTCATTTATAATTACAATTTTCTTAGGGATACAAATCTGCCTCAGTTTATGGTCTCTAAACTATAGTGAGCCCAGGTTACAATTAACAACAGAGCCCAAACTTAAATTCAATTACTATTTATTTTTAACTATAATAATCACCACTCAAATTAAAAAATTGTAGGCTATGCAAATATGTAAATTGTTTATTTGAATTAACTTCAGAAAATATTTATTTAAACAAACAAAATAAAATATAAAATAAAATAATTAAGATTTCACTAACAGGTAAAGTAAAATATAATGAAGTATAGTCTAATATTTAGCAAAATGCTCTTCATTAGACTTCATTTCTCTAGCAAATAATGAGCTGTAGACACTGATGACTTGCCTGAGGTAAATGAAATGATACGTGACATTTTGTTTACAAGCGGTTTTAATGACGTCTTTGAAACACTAATTGAGCGATTACATGAAGCGTGAGATGTTCATTCATGTTTATTTCATGAAAAAAATAGTAATAAAGAGGAAGGGATGGTTGAACTGAGGTGTTTATACAGCGATCTGTCTCACCACATCAGAGTGCACCAAAATGCCATTTATTGTCTGAATTAAATGGAAAAAATGCAACGATTTGTTCCGTACACATGCGTACCGAACAAAAAGACCATATAAGAAGTTCTATTTATAGCAAATGTAAAGCCCTTTCACACCAAAAAGTGTAATGAATAAACCTCAGGTTGAAGGAAAAGTAAATTCATAATAAATGTTGACATTTAGTCTAGAACTACAGTAAGATCATGTTCACACAGCTCACACAACGCCACTGTACTTCCGATTTCGCCCAACATGGAGACAGGAGACTTGTCAGTCAATAAATGGCAAAACAAAGTAACTGGCATTACTTTTTTGAAAAAGTAACTCAGATATTTTGTTGTAAATTAAAAAGTAATGCGTTACTTTACTAGTTACTTGAAAAAGTAATCTGATTACGTAACTCGCGTTACTTGTAATGCGTTACTCCCAACACTGTGTATGTGTGTGTGTGTGTGTATATATATATATATATATATATATATATATATATATATATATATATATATATATATATATATATATATATATATATAAAATATTATAATTATTATTATTATTATTATTATTATTATTTTTATTTTTTTGATCAAATAAATGCAGCCTTGGTGAGCAGAAGAGACTTATTTAAGAAATTATATATATATATAATTATCTATTTGATCAAAAACTGTTATTTTGTGAAAAATTATTGCCGTTTAAAATAACAGTTTTCTATTTTAATATACTTTAAAATATAATTTATTTCTGTGATCAAAGCTGAACTTTCAGCATCATTACTCCAGTCTTCAGTGTCTCATGATTCTTCAGAAATCGTTGTAAGATGCTGATTTGCTGCTCAAAAACATTTCTGATTATTATCAATGTTGAAAACAGTTGTGATGTGTCCTATTTTGGTGGAAACTCTGATACATTTTTTTTTTTAAGATTATTTGATGAATAGAAAGTTCCAAAAGAACAGGAGTTTTTAAAATCTTTAGTAATATTCTAAATGTCTTTACTGTCACTGATCAATATAGCTTTTAGAGAGAAGAGTTCCTGTAATGTGAAGAGCTTGCGTTCTTGGACCTGTGTGGCATATGGTATGAAAACAAAGGATTGTCACTTTCCTCTTTCCTTGGCCAAGACGTCCTGTAGGTCCCGGGAAGCCCCCTGCTGTGTTCTGGCCTGTTGTAGATCTGTCCTGTTGGGCTTGGCAGGCTCTGCCTCACCACTGCTTCCTCACGAGTCAGTCTTTCCAAAATCATAGTTGCTTTTTCTTTAGGGATATTGCATTTGATATCGCATTTGTTCTCACACATCTTCTCGATAGTCTTGTAATGTACCAGGTTACATTGACAGAACTGGCATGTATATGCAAATTTGACTGTCTCTGTGACTCTTTTCTGAAACTTAGTGAGCTGCTTCCCTAGACGGCATTTTAAGGCTTCGCAATCATGTGACACAAAGCCTGTTCTGAAAGCTAAGCAGCATAATTATGCCTTCTGAGCTGGGGTGTTTTCTCAGAGGAAGCAGCGGTGCCTCAGGAAAATTCAAATGAGAAAATAATTGACACTACAAAAAACAAATATAAAAAATAAGAGATCAAATAGTGTGTCAAGCAGTCATTTTTCAACAGCAGATAAAGTTTCAGAGGAAGGCAGCATCTCATTTTCTTCCCATATGCTCATTGCGTTCTCACTGAGGTCCTATAACTGAAATGACTTTAGAGGAAGCGACGCCTACACTCTGCTGTGATTGGCTGAAGGCTGTGTCATTCTGTCAGTGGAGTAATGGCTGCCGTGATCTTGTTTGCTAATGGTCCGTAAATCATCCTGAATGGGTCAAACTGAACACATCTTTGCAAAACTTCAAGCACTCAGATATTACTGCGTTCAGTCACGTCTGAATCCAAATATACATGTTTTTAAGCCAGTTTTAGAGCACTCAGCTCAGTTCAAATGAAAGCTGTGGCCCTCATGACACCAGTGTTTGTGAGGATTTGATGACTAATGGTCCAAAAAGACGTTGACTATTAATAATGACACTTATATGACCCAAGAATAAACATTGTGTCATCATTTACTCACCCTCAAGTTCCAGACCTGTATGAGTTTCTTTCTTCTCGTGAAGATAAAAGAAACTGAAGAATGGTGCTAACCAAACAGTTGTTGGTCCCTGTAGACTTCTATAGCATGGAGAAAATACTGTGGAAGTCATTGTGGACCTTAAACTATTAGCTTATCACTATTCTTCAAAATGTTGTGTTCAGAAGAAAGAAATCCACACAGTTTTGGAACAACATGAGGGTGAGTAAATAATGACATGTTTATTTTTGGGTGAACTATATAACTTTAATATGTGAGATGACTTTTTTCCAGTCAAGCCAGTAATTTTCCCCTTGACGAATATTATAAATAGCATTTTTTTTTTTTAAATTAGTACTTTTATTCAAAAGCGACACTAAAACGATTTATAATCCTATTTCAGATTCAACTCTTATTCGTCAAATGTATCAGTTTCCACAAAAACATGAAGCAACACAGCTGTTTTCAACATTGATGATAATCAGAAATGTTTCTTAAGCAGCAAATCAGCATCTTAGACTGATTTCTGAAGGATCATGTGACACTGAAGACTGGAGCAATGATGCTGAAAATTCAGCTTTGATCACAGAAATAAATTACAGTTTTAATTTTTTTAAATTGAAATAATAATTCACAGGATCACTGTATTTACTGTATTTGTCCTGATGAGCATAAAATATTTCTTTCAAAAAATCTTACTGACCCCAAATAAAACTTTTGAATGAAAATTAATAAGATGTCACTCATATATTGTACTGAGGGGCCTTTATAAATTCTAAGTGATGTGTGTTATTTATAGGCTTTTGACCTTTTTATAAGATAAGACAATGGTGAAGTGAGAGGAAACATCGGGGTGGGTTGAGAAAGGACACGGGCCGAATCTGCACATAAACAACATCAAGCAATTATAGCATCATATTAGCCTATAGAAATACTTAAGAGACATTCAAACAAAATGTGAAAAAAATGTGAGACGCAGGGAAATGCTGAGATGCGAGACATAAACGTAACAATCAAAGGTGTCTGCCTAGTGCTTGTTTACATAGAAAACAATGCAAAAGCAGTAGAATACTAAAACACATCCTGTGTCTGTCTCAAGACTCAAGACATTTTTATATTTTTGAAGGATATTGATATCTTCTTTAATCTGAAATATACTGCTTAATTAATCCAAAAAAAAAAAAAAGATTATTACTGTTTAAAATACTCTTTTTATAATCCAGTTTTCCCCTGTGATGTCTAAGCATCATTTGTAGCAGCCGCCACTCTATAGTCTCTTAAGAAAACAGTGTATCAACTCACCCTTAAGGAATCATTAAAATATGGTAATTTGGTACTGTGGTGCTTAATTATTAGCACAGTCGAGGACGACTGCATCACAAGAGGATTTCTTTTTTTTTTTTTTTTTTTGAAGAACAGAATTTATTTGAAATAGTCATTTGTTATCAGTCTCTGATTTTAATCAGTTTCATGCCGCCTACTCAGACAGTTTCATAGTGATTCTAAACTTGAACGGTTGAATAAATAGGAAATATTGGAATAGAGAAAATAACAGTTTTTTAACAAACAAACAAAACAACAAAGCAACATTTTACAGCTTTTGGAAACCATTTGTTCATCTTAGTAACAATTTGTGCTCTTGCTAATGAATTTGATGGATTTTCTGGCCTGGTACAAACAATTACTGTTGGAGATGGTGAAATTCTAAATGTACTAAAATATCACTGATTGCTGCTGCTGACGTCACTATAACACAGTGTTCCCAATCTTTAACATAGCATCCTATTGTTGAGATCAAACACTGCAGATTATAGAAAAAAATAAATTAATGCATGTTGGACACGCAGACTGACTCTGTAATACAGTGTTGTCATGCTGGTTAATTTGATTTATTTGTTAAACCTTGGTGTTACCCATGGGAGCACATGCATTACATATTCTAGCTCAGGGGTGTCAAACTCTGGAGGGTTTAGTTCCAACCCTGCTCCGACACACAAACCATGTAGTTTTCAAATAAGCCTGAAGGACTTGATCAGCTGGATCAGGTGTGTTTAATTAGGGTTGCATCTAAACTCTGCAGGGCTCCGGCCCTCCAAGAACTGAGTTTGACATCCCTGGTCTAGACTGTCTAATATAGCTTTTTGCTGCTTTAATTATGATATTGGAGTAAAAAAAAAAAAAAAAATAGAAATGTACTCTTCACAGACGGTATTTACATAAATATACAAAACTGTTAACTGGGAAATATTAATCAAACTACAGCACTGACCATAAAATGTGAAAACCAGTTACTGCTCTCTATCTTTAAATAGCTGCCTGAAAGTGAAGATTAACACAAGGTTAGGCCTAAAAAAACAAGTCATTTTAATTACAGGCCTGAGCTGTCAAATTTCATTTCAGATATTTTCCTTGTATCTGTCCATGTTGTCATTGTTGTGAGCTGCTTACACATACTGTAGAACAATTAATACTTGACCTTCTTATAGTCTCAGATTTGAACCTTTTCTGGATCTCGGTCTTGACTTGGACTAGAGACACTTGTGGTTTCATGATTTCGTCTTGACCCTCTTCTGGTCTTAGTATTGATTAGGACTCAACCTTCTGTATAGCCTCTCTTCTGGTCTCTTTCTTGACTCAGACTTCACCCTCTTTTGGTCTTGTTCTTGACCAGAACTAGACTCTCTTCTGGGCTCTTTCATGACTCGGTCTTGACGCTCTTCTGTTCTTGGTCTCGATTAGGACTCCACCTTCCGCTGTTTTTGGTCTTTCTTTTTTTTTTTTCTGTCAATTGTTCACGGATGGAATTATTATAATTTTTTTAGTATTATGCAAGTAAAGAATGTGACAATGTTTACATGTGCCAAATACAAATACGCTGTTTTCTGTCTTGACTTGGACTCGTCCCTCTTCTTGGGGACACTTAATTTCTAGCGATTATCGTCGATTTGATTGTCTAGCTCAGTTTAGTTTAAATAGTATCTGTGCAATGACATCTCTGAATTCAATAATGAAATGCTTTTAACTGAAAATTGAAAATTGAGTGTTTAATCTTATCATTATACATTACTGACACGCTATCCTCTAATTTGATACTGTTAAGTGCTTTGACACAATCTGTGTTGTAAAAGCGCTATATAAATAAAGGTGACGTGACTTGACTTGACTTGACTTCTGGTCTGGGTTTTGACTCGACCCTCTTCTGGGGCCAGTTGCATAAACATAGCCACAATGTTTTAAGAACTAGTCTTAAAAACTAGTTTGACCAGCTGACCTAACTAAATTAGGCCAATCTGACACTCTGACCAGTCTTGAAAAATTAGATGACTACGTTTTTAAGACTGGTCTTAGCAGTGTATGTAACCGGCCACTGGTCTTGATCTTGACCCTCTTTTGCACTCTGCCTTGACTCAAACTCGACCTTCTTCTAGTATTTTGTATCTTATTCAGGCCAATGACTTCCCAGTTAGACAGGAAGACGTAATTGATTTTTAACTCTTTTTGACTTTTAGGGATGGATTAATCTGGCATTGATGAAACTGCAATAACAGACTGATGTGCAGCAATGACACAGTGTATACTTGTTAATATAATAAAAACTGATGATTTTAGAGGTGTTTAGAAAGCAAAGCGCAGTATACAGAGTTTATTGATATCTAATGTACTAGCTACTGAGCACCTCAGCACCCCTTGATGTTTTGGACTGGACTAGAGTCTTCCAACACTTCCACCTTCTTAATTTGAGAATTTTACCCACATGGATCTTATTGGACAGCTAGCAAGGCAGAGATATAGCATCAGCTTTGGCCGTGATTTGCCATCTGGCATCTAATCTTGTAAAGCTCAGGGATGCTTTCCATTCTGGTGTTCAAACACGACGTCTTTGCCTGCAAACACACTACATGGCACTGAACACCCCTCGTCCTACTGTATGTTAAGTCATGGGCTTTAGAAGAAGAAATTGAGGAAAAGCTGATTTGGGAGGCACAGATGTCTGAAAATAGTAGTGGGGTCTCTTGTGGTAAGTGCGCTCAAAGCGTCAGTGGTCAGCACACGCAAAATGCACCAAGGCTCCCGGGGCCCGAGCGGTCCGCTTGTACTGTGGAGGCCCTGGTGTTCTGCTTCATTTGGCAGTCTTGGGCCATGCAACACGAGGCTTTGGAGGCTCCCAGCAGAACCTAATGAAAAGCACTTATTTTAAAACACTCAAGCACTTTGTGTTGTCTTTGTGAGGTAGATTCAAGATTTCCTACTGCTTCTTACATGCTCCTCCTGTAGTGATGATTTGTGGCCTTTGGGATGTAGAAGAAATGAAAGTTGGTAGTCCTGTCTTTTTATTTTTCGTTTAACTCTACAGGATGGATTGTGCCTGCTGATAGCGTTATTTTCACACACTGTTGGAGTTGTTTCAGCTCCTGGTTCATTAAAGGAAATATGCAAATGAAGCTACGGTGTAAACACGCCCAAGAAATTAGTGCTGAACTTAAATTGCACAACACGATTCCTCGTCTTGCTGGTGGATTCTGAGTACTAGGATGTGGAGGATGCAGCAGACTAACTTGCCAGACAGTTTGATGTTTCTGTGAGGCTTTCAGTTCAGCTTTATGTTGAAGAAGGTCATTGAGATCATGTGTGGACAAGTCAGATGTCAGTATATGGTTTGCAGCGCTTTTGTGTTTGCAGTAAAATGCTCCTCTATTAGATGGTCTCTGCGGTGTCAGAACTGGAGTTGTTCATGACAGATGGGTTTTCTTGGTTCTGCAGAGCTATCATCAGATAATGTAACATCTGAAACCTGCTTTTACTGCAGCCTACTGCTGTTTACAACCAAGAACAAACAGCACTTTCAGTTTATTGATTATTTAACTTTATTGCTCCTTTAAATGTACTTTTATGCTTCAATATTTAGTGACTGGAGCAAAGATGTATAATGTTTTGTGACAAGGACTTGTGATGATTTACTTGCCATTTTTATAAAAAAAAATTAAAAAAAAGACAACAAAATCTGCAAGACTTTTTATCAACATTTCATGTCATAATCATTCATTTAAAAAAAAAAGTAAACATTTAAATATGTTTAATTGTTTGTCAGTAATCTTGTTAACAAAATTGGTCACACTTTATATTAGGTGGCCTTAACTACTATGTACTTACGTAATAAAATAAGTGCAATGCACATATTGTATTGCAAAACACTTGCTGCTATTGAGGTGGGATATGAGTAAGATTAGGGACAGGTTTGGTGCTGTGGGTAGGTTTAAGGGTGGGTTAATGTGTAAGGGATGGGTCAACAGAGTAATTACAAATGTAGTTACAGAAATTAATTACAGATGTAACTACATACAGGTATTTTTAAAAATATAAATGCAATGTAAAAACATGTATGTACACAATAAGTGCATTGTACCAAATGATTAATTTAAATGTATGTACATTGTAGTTAAGGCCACCTAATATAAAGTGGGACCACAAAATTAACCCTCAGAGAGTCCAGGTCAGTGTTTTTTATTTATTTTTTTCCCAGCAAGGACATATTAAATTGATCAAAAGTGACGGTAAGGATCATGTGACAAAATTACATTTTACAATATATTCAAATAGAAAACAGTAAATTTAAATTATAATATTATTTCACAATATTACCTTTTAATGGTAATGTATGTCAAAGATATTTTATTCTTTTGCAGAAATGGTTTACCATTATAGCGTCTCAGTACGTTTTTTTATTTTTTTTTCACATCTGCATTATGCTGCTTCATTTATTGCTTCAATCACCCCTGTAGAACTGGCTCAGGGAACCTAAATCACACTTTCAATCGTGCATTTGTAGAGAGATTTGTGCTATTACTTTTCCAAGCAATTTGAATTTTTTTCGCCTGCCAGATTGGAACATGGGCGAAAAATACCCTAGATTTCAGACACTGATGAACAGGGCCTCATCCAGAGACCTGAACACCACTGAGCCAAGAAGTATCCACCTAGCAACCACTCAGAACAGCACCTTAGTAACCACACAGCAATGCTTTTGTCATGTCTTGGACAAGCACCACTGTTTCTTAAAAAAAAAAAGGCAAAATTGAATGTTAATTTTTCTCGTTATGGGAAGAAAATGTTTTCTCTTGTCTGCTCTGTTTGTCTGTGTGTTGGATTAACCAAATGTTCAATATGGCGCTCCAGAGCTCTGGCCAGACGCCGAACAGACCACAAATCACAGTGAGTCAGAGCCTCTGTCATTCTCTGAAATCTGGCAGAACCACTGTAACATTTCCAACTGCCTTGAATTTAACAAAGATATTTGTTCAGAAACAAATTTAGCATACTGAAAGGCATATAAAACAGAATATCATGTAATAATAGCATAAAATACAGAATATCATGTCGATGCAAAGGCTTTCAGGAGAGTTCTAGTCTGAAAATCTGATGGGTTGAAGACATCCTTTGATTTCTCCAAACTCTGTTCATGTCAAACCAGGATATGTCCTTGTATGCTGACTTATGTACAGCCCTGCTGCGGATTTTGGCTTCATGAAGCTCAAGGCTTGCTTTTGTCACAGAGGTGTTGATTCACTTATGGAGGATTTTTTTGTTGTTGTTGTTGTTGACATTTAGCATATCTCTGTATCTCTTTTTAGCAGTTTTTAGGGTGATTATGAACATGAAATTATCCAGCTATGACTTCCTGTTCTACAGAATTATAAATATGAGGAACACAAAGCCCAAATTCCCTTAATCATCCATCACAAGGATTAAAACCAGAGAATATATTTCTGATGTGCAGAGCAAGGTTGTTGAGCTTCACAAAATAGAAAGTGTCTGTAAGAAAAGAGCTAGAGCAGTGAAAATCCCCATTTCCACCATCAGGGCAATAATTAAGAGACTCCAGTCAACTAAAGATGTTACAAATCTGCCTGGAAGAGGACGTGTCTATATCGTCCTAATGCACGGTGAGAAGGAGAGTTTGAGTGGCCAAAGACTCTCCAAGAACCGCAGCTGGAGAATTGTAGAGATAGTTGAGTCTCGGGGTCAGAAAACCTTAAAAATATATCAAACAGCACCTACATCAGCACATGTTGTTTGGGAGAGTTTCAAGAAAAATTCTCCTCGCTCATCCAAAAACAATCTCCAGCATATTCAGTTATCAGACACGACTGGAACTTCAAATGGGACTGGCTTCTATGGTCAGATGAAACTAAAAAATCAGCTTTTTGGCAGCAAACACTCAAGATGGTGTTTGGTGAACACGGGGATAAAAAAGTACCCTGTGTCTACGTTTAAATATACTGCTGTATTTTTGATGTTGTGGGCCTGTTTTTCTGCCGGAGCTCCTGGACATCTTGTTTAGACACATGGCATCATGGATTCTATCAAATACCAACAGATAAAAAAATCAAAACTTGACTGACTCTGTTAGAAATCTTATAATGGCCCATGGTTGGATCTTTCATCAAGACAATGATCCAAAACAAACATCAAAATCAACACAAAAATGTGTCACTGAGCACAAAACCAAGCTTCTGCTATGGCTGTCTCAGTTCCCTGACCTGCACACGACAGAAAATGAGTGGTGAACTAAAGAGAAGAAGCACCAACATGGAGCTGGGAATCTGAAGGATCTGAAGGATCTTGTCACTGTCACTTTTACCCTGCCGTCCAATCAATGGAGGAGGGGCGGGACAAATACTACCAATCATCCTACTTGTACAACAACTGAACAACAATAGAGAAGTTAATATTGCTGGTTACTGCATTTTTATATTCAGTAATATTCTTCAAAATGAGATAGTAGTAATACGTTACTGCCGCAGATATTCCTAGTCATAGCAACTAAATCATCTCAGCTGGAAAAACGCTGTGCCACCAAAGCATTCTCAAGCGCCACCAACTGGTCGTTTTCAGAAGAGCACCTGCCATTTTTGTCAGATGGCTAAAAACTCTTTGGTGGACACACGTTATTGAATAATTATTGTTAGCCATATGGCCTATTAGTCTTTTTAGCATTTAAGCAATATACTGGAGCCAAACCTGAGAAAGTAGACCAGAATATTCCAGTGCATTCCTGGACACGCAATTTGCGCAGCTGTAATTCATAGGTGGGGATTATGCTAATTGTGAATGAGCGTGCACACGCGCCCTATTTACGAATGACTGGAATTCATTAACATACACATAATTAACTATTTAACTATTAAACTATTAAATCTGATGAGTACGAAGCATTTGTGAATCCAGAGGAAAGTTTTTGGGAACGTCCGTTTTACGTGCAAATTACTCAGAATCTACTCATATATTTACGAATCTTTCATGAATGAGGCCCAAAGATCGAAAATGGGACTACTGATGTAAACATATTGTATTTTACATGTACAATATGCAAAATAATTGCAACATAAAGGTAAAAATGTGGAGATATGGTTAGAAAGCATGAAGCTTGTATTGTCCGAACGCCAGTCTGTCAGTCAAACCCATAGCAGCGTGTTATGGCAAGGATGTAAAACAGTAAACGGTGAATGAATGAGTGATTGTTACAAAAGTGTGCATCAAAATCAAATACACTGAACGCAGAAGCTCAAACGTGTGTGTGAGGCATTAGAACAGACCTCGCTGGTTCTCGCACGTTTTTTCTTCTTTTGGTTTTAATGGCGGCTGATTACGCATGTTTGAGCAGTTATTTTCCTTTTAATGGCAATTGACAAATCTACTGGAAAGTGAATACTGCCACCTGCTGCACGTCACCGGCATGACAGCTGACATAAAATAATGATCAGGCTTAGCAGAGCTGATACCGATGAGTTAAAAGTAAAATGCATGATCGCCCCGATCCCGATCCTCGAGATCGGCTCAGGGCAGCGCTAGTAATTTATTCATGTGATGCAAAGCTGAACCAGGGTATTGTATAATACATAATACATGTAGTTTATAATCATTGAAAATAGCCCAGTCAGCACAAACTGATGTCGAACAAAACTAGATTGCTTAATCCCTTACAACATGCCTATTTCTATTTCTATTTCATTCTGCGTAGCTGTTGCAGTCACTTTCCTTATCTGTGTAAAATACTTCTTTTTTTTTTTTTTTTTTTTTTTTGCAAATACCACGTTAATTCATTATTAAAAATTGCATTTGCTTTTTATGTAGTAACAAAATCAGTAACAATGTCATTGGAAACAGAGCAGATGGGAAATGAAAGTGCAGGCTGTCTTTAATGCCGACCCTTTCTGCTTATCTAATATGATTCACCTTTGAATCTTATTATGTTAAATTCCCTTTTCACGTAATGTTTCCATAATTCTGTCAGGCCCTGGATTTATAGAAGCTTTCATTGCTTTTTGATATGGAATGTGTAAGTCTGGAGAGTCTCTTAAATATAGATGAGCATTTTATTCCTCAATTTGCGCTTGAAAGTTGCCCGCAGAGAGTGGGGCTGCCGGTGTGTCTGCTCTTGCGATAGGAAACTGGGAAATTGGAAAACTGCAAATAAGATGTAAAATTTATAGAGGTTGGTTTTGGAAGATGCCTGCTGTTAAATTGTATCTTTTCTCAGGTGTCTCTCCTTCTACTCTCATCTCTGCCTCAATAACTCACCTTTGAAAACTCTTTAAACACTAATGTATATTTTTGGACATCACATACGTGTTTTAGCCCTTGTTCATTAAACCCAGGATTTTAAGTGTAAATGGCTTATTGAATAGTATCTTAGATGTTTCTTAAAGGGATACTCCACCCCAAAATGAAAATTTTGTCATTAATCACTTACCCCCATGTCGTTCCAAACCCGTAAAAGCTTCATTCGTCTTCGGAACAAAATTTAAGATATTTTGGATGAAAACCAGGAGGCAAAAATAACAACTTTATTCAAACAATTCGTGTCCTCTGCGTCAGCATAGCGCCAGTTTGCGTCCAGCGGATATTCTCCAAAATGGCACTACGCTGACGCAGAGGACACGAATTGTTGAACAAAGTCATTATTTTTGTTTTCTTTGCGTCAAAAAAGTATTCTCGTAGCTTCATAACGTTACTGTTGAACCACTGATGGCAGATGGACTATTTTGACGATGTCTTTTCTGGGCCTTGACAGTGTGGGACAGTCACAAGCCTCCCAGTTTTCATCCAAAATATCTTAAATCCAAAAAGGGGTTTGGAACAACATTGTGATTAATGAGAAAATTTTCATTTTGGGGTGGAGTAACCCTTTAAATAATAATTTTTAAAAATCTTAATTTTCACAGGACGAAGTCCAGTCATTTCCATAGGACTCCACGCAGTTGTGAATTTAGTGTGAGGGCGAAAAGTTTCCCCACACAGATTTCACAACGAGTTTGATTTGGTTTTGATCTTCAGTTAAGCATTCACTGGGAGTGATGAAATAAACCAGCTCCCAAACATACTTTATTATCAAACATTATTTATTAATCATATATTATTGGTACACCGTAGTGTCATAAAACATGCATGCACATAAACACATCAATAGCAGGACTTCCATTTATTTATAGATAGAAATACAGACTGTGGTGCATCGAACGAGACACTCGTTCCAATACAGAAGTGACCCGAGAGGAGCTTCCTAAAGAGAAAAGAGTGTTGTCATGGTGTAATACATGAGGATGAATGGTTTCAGGAACAGGCCCCTTCGGAGCAGGAAGCAGAGCTTCGGGGCCATTTTGTCCGCGGAGAGCTGCAGTGGATTGTGTTTAACTCGTTTTATCTGTGGCTCCACTGGAGATGTCTTCTATAGATCGCTTCAAATCCGTTTTGTTAAGCGAGTCAGCCTTTTCTGAGGCGTAAAGTGAGGAGGTGAAGCTTTGATTCGGTAGTAGTGACGTGGATCGGCGGTCCCATCGGAGCGCTGCCATACATCCGAGGCCGGCGAGCGTGATGTGGAGACGTTACCATGGAGACGCTGCTGCGGTCGTGATGGAGAGAGAGTGAGGTGGATTATTTTCAGAGCTCCTCGCAGCCGCTCTGATGCACGTATACACACCGCGTCTGTTCCTTCGACACGTTCCCTCATCACGCCTAACGGGAACAAATCAAGATTAATCACATTTTGCCTGATCTTTTTAAATACAAGGTTTTTGTGCAATGTAGACATACTCTAGTGTTTAAACGACCCAGTACACCCAGAGACCTGCACACTAGAGACAGCTTGACATTTGAGTTTGATGGAGAGAAATAGGGGAAATCAGCTATGAGTGTCTGGGAAGAGTCGGGTCAGTTTAAATCAAGTGGGAATACAGCAAATTGTATTCCAAATTGTGAAATTGTCATTGGTCAACAGATATCCATTCCAGAGTCAGTCCTCTAATTGGACATCTCCTTTTCCACAGGCTTTTCATTTATGTGCATCCTGATTGAAATCGGTGAATTTGCAGCAGAAACTCCAGATTAAGTTTCTTAAGGCGTCTTCTTAGAAGCGGCATCATTGTAAAATGTCGTTCCATCTTGACGGTGAAAAATGCTCTGCAAAGTGACAATCTCAGCCAATCATTTTGAAAATATTTCATGTTTAATACACAGTTATGCACAGTGGAATTCTGGGACTAATCATAATAGGCATGTCCACTATTTTTATTACAACTTACTTGATGGGAGTTCAGCGTGCTAAATGAAGCACTCTGTTAAAATCATTTGCACATTTTTTGTTACATTTTTTTTATTTGAAATGATAATAACATTACAGAGCTAGAATGACAGCGAAATACTAATTCAAAAAAAAAAATAACTTAAGTACAGTAAATAATACTTGAGGGAAATTTAAAAGGAACATACTAATAAACCACAACAGCAAATGATCCCATAGAATAATGCATTTTCAATTTAAAACAATCATTTTAAAGCATGGGCTATTTTACTCCAATAGGTAACAGTATGTTTTCTAGCCCCATTTATTCCTTCAGAGCTGCGTTCTAAACAAACAATGTTATGAAAAGAGAACAGCCAGAATCTTTTAAGGTCCATGTCAGGTGTAAATCATTGCTGTAAAATTGTTTTTTAGCACCAGTGAAGCCAGACATTAACAGTTTTCTCTGAACTAATGTAAACTTATAAGAAAAATCATCATTTAACAACATAAGACAAGGATCAAGATCAAAATGCAACTTTGTGATGATTTTTGCTCTTGAACTACAGTGAGGAAAATAAGTATTTGAACACCCTGCTATTTTGCAAGTTCTCCCACTTAGAAATCATGGAGGGGTCTGAAATTGTCATCGTAGGTGCATGTCCACTGTGAGAGACATAATCTAAAAAAAAATCCAGAAATCACAATGTATGATTTTTAACTATTTATTTGTATGATACAGCTGCAAATAAGTATTTGAACACCTGTCTATCAGCTAGAATTCTGACCCTCAAAGACCTGTTAGTCTGCCTTTAAAATGTCCACCGCCACTCCATTTATTATCCTAAATTAGATGCACCTGTTTGAGGCCGTTAGCTGCATAAAGACACCTGTCCACCCCATACAATCAGTAAGAATCCAACTACTAACATGGCTAAGACCAAAGAGCTGTCCAAAGACACTAGAGACAAAATTGTACACCTCCACAAGGCTGGAAAGGGCTACGGGAAATTGCCAAGCAGCTTGGTGAAAAAGGTCCACTGTTGGAGCAATCATTAGAAAATGGAAGAAGCTAAACATGACTGTCAATCTCCCTCGGACTGGGGCTCCATGCAAGATCTCACCTCGTGGGGTCTCAATGATCCTAAGAAAGGTGAGAAATCAGCCCAGAACTACACGGGAGGAGCTGGTCAATGACCTGAAAAGAGCTGGGACCACCGCTTCCAAGGTTACTGTTGGTAATACACTAAGACGTCATGGTTTGAAATCATGCATGGCACGGAAGGTTCCCCTGCTTAAACCAGCACATGTCCAGGCCCGACTTAAGTTTGCCAATGACCATTTGGATGATCCAGAGGAGTCATGGGAGAAAGTCATGTGGTCAGATGAGACCAAAATAGAACTTTTGGTCATAATTCCACTAAACGTGTTTGGAGGAAGAAGAATGATGAGTACCATCCCAAGAACACCATCCCTACTGTGAAGCATGGGGTGGTAGCATCATGCTTTGGGGTGTTTTTCTGCACATGGGACAGGGCGACTGCACTGTATTAAGGAGAGGATGACCGGGGCCATGTATTGCGAGATTTTGGGAACAACCTCCTTCCCTCAGTTAGAGCATTGAAGATGGGTCGAGGCTGGGTCTTCCAACATGACAATGACCAAGCACACAGCCAGGATAACCAAGGAGTGGCTCTGTAAGAAGCATATCAAGGTTCTGGCGTGGCCTAGCCAGTCTCCAGACCTAAACCCAATAGAGAATCTTTGAGGGAGCTCAAACTCCGTGTTTCTCAGCGACAGGCCAGAAACCTGACTGATCTAGAGAAGATCTGTGTGGAGGAGTGGGCCAAAATCCCTCCTGCAGTGTGTGCAAACCTGGTGAAAAACTACAGGAAACGTTTGACCTCTGTAATTGCAAGCAAAGGCTACTGTACCAAATATTAACATTGATTTTCTCAGGTGTTCAAATACTTATTTGCAGCTGTATCATACAAATAAATAGTTAAAAAATCATACATTGTGATTTCTGGATTTTTTTTTTTAGATTATGTCTCTCACAGTGGACATGCACCTACGATGACAATTTCAGACCCCTCCATGATTTCTAAGTGGGAGAACTTGCAAAATAGCAGGGTGTTCAAATACTTATTTTCCTCACTGTACGTGTTTCATTTGGAGATTTTTATTTGGTGCTTTCTCTAGATTGAATGCATTCTGTATCTGTCTGTGTGTTGCCTCCACTAGTTTTAGTGAACACATCTTGTTTGCTCACACGTTCCCCTATACGCTGAGTGCTGATGAAAATAATGCCATAACAATTATAGAATTAAATATGAGGTTTGTCACACTTTATAGTAGGTGTCTTTACTATGTATTTACATAAAAATAATGAATAGTTACTTGGAATGGGTAGGTTTAAGGGGTAGGGTTGACTGTAATTATAGATGTATCTACAGAAATTAGGGTAACACTTTAGAATAGGGAACACTTATTCACTATTAACTACGACTTTTCCCTCATTAAATTCCTAATTTGCTGCTTATTAATAGTGCGGTAGTTGTTAAGTTTAGGTATTGGGTAGGATTAGGGATGTAGAATAAGGTCATGTAGAATAAGGCATTAATATGTGCTTAATTACTACTAATAAATGGCTAATATTCTAGTAATATGCATGCTAATAAGCAACTAGTTAAGAGACCCTAAAATAAAGGGTTACCGAAATTAGTTACAGATGTAATTAGTGGAAGGTATTTTTAAATACATTATCAGTCCAATGTAAAACCATGTATGTGCATTGTATCATATGATTAATTTAAATGTAAGTTAAAGACACTTGTAACAAGGACACCTTAAAATAAAGTGTAACCAATATTAACTAATTAACTGCACATTTTTTTCTGAAATTAATCGCCACCTAACATTAAAGTTTTTAAATATACTTTTATATTGTTAAAAATACAGTATATTTTTAATATTTGTTTAATGGCATTTTTTTAATGACTGAAGGAGAGTATCACTGATACCAATTCTAATGATGTCTCTAGAAAATAGTTTTTTTCCCCTTAATATTTAGTTATTGACTATAATGTAGCCTTTTAACATTTCAGTATAATTGAGAGGTATCAATTTCAACATTTATTAGACTTTAAAAAATAACAACTTCTAATTTAAGTGAACTTAAAACAACTACCTGTGCCCTTCAGCAAGTAGGAAATATGTAGACATTGAATTCAGTTATCAAACACTAAATTCTAAATTAAATATAGAAGAATCCTTAAAGCTACGAAAGTTATTGATTTCCTCTTTCTTTCTTGTGTTCTTTGATTAACAGACGTCACAGCAGCTGGTTATTTGGCTGCTATTACTTTAAGAGCTGCCGCTGCTGAACGTGACGCAGATCTGACACGCATGATCGTAGTTGCATTCACGCTTTAATATGAAATGATACAGGTTACAGTGCGCACTGCTGCATTTGTGCATGCAATTGAAGAGTATGTGCTACAAGCACAATATAACGGCAGACAGGGCAGAAAGATTCATTTTTACTGACATATGGCCTGACAACATCGTATCTGACCGCAGTCAGATTAAACTGGAAAAATTAACTGTCTGCATTAATGCACTAATTTTGACAGCACTAGTTATGTAGTAATGCTTATTATTCAAAACAATACAATAAATCATCAAACATCTTAGCTTTGGGGATTTAAGACAAGTTGGAGGTTATCCTAATTAAAAAAAAATTAAAACAATTAAGTTATTTTACCATGTTTTTAAGACAATTTCTTTGAGAATTTAAATTTAAATTTAAGATTCTTAAAATCTTAAAACAGGTCGGTGCCGATAGCCTTGTGGGCAGCGCGCCGACATACAGTGGATATGAAAAGTCTACACACCCCTGTTAAAATGCCAGGTTTCTGTGATGTAAAAAAATGAGACCAATGTAAATCGTTTCAGAACTTTTTCCACCTTTAATGTAAACTATAACCTGTACAACTCAATTAAAAAACAAACTGAAATCTTTTAGGAAAGGTGGAGTAAAAATAAAAAACTAAAATAATGTAGTTGCATAAGTGTGCACACCCTCTTATAACTAAGGATGTGGCTGTGTTAAGAATTAAGCAATAACATTCAAACTCATGTTAAATAGGAGTCAGTACACACCTGCCATCATTTAAAATGCCTCTGGTTAAACCCAAATGAAGTTTAACTGTTCTAGTTGGCTTTTCCTGACATTTTCTTATTGTCGCATCTTACAGCAAAAGCCATGGTCCACAGAGAGCTTCCAAAGCATCAGAGGGATCTCATTGTTAAAAGGTATCAGTCAGGAGAAGGGTACAAAAGAATTTCCAAGGCATTAGATAAACCATGGAACACAGTGAAGACAGTCATCATCAAGTGGAGAAAATATGGCGCAACAGTGATATTACAAAGAGCTGGACGTCCCTCCATAATTGATGCAAAGATGAGAGGAAAACTGGTCAGGGAGGCTGCCAAGAGCAGTGTTGCCAACTTAGCGACTTTGTCGCTAGATTTACTGACTTTTCAGACCTCCTAGCGACTTTTTTTCCAAAAAAGCAACTAGCGACAAATCTAGCGACTACTTGGACAAACCTTAGCTGTGATCGCTCGTACTGTCGCAACGGCGCGAGGTCAGCGCACGCACCTCTTTCTCTTTCTCTGCATCTACTCTGTTCAATGAGTGGCTGAAGAGGAGAAGCGCGTTCAGTTAAAACAGATATTATGTTGTTTCTCTAATTTTACATGTAAATATAGCCGATATCACAGCACAGGAATTGTCTTGTCTTTTGTGTATTTGATTTAATCAGAAGACGGCTCAATTATAAATCAGGATTTTTGTGCAGATTAATGTCTTGAAAGGGAGACGTAGTCTTAAAGGGCAGCGTTCCAGTCACTATTTCATATTTATTCTTTTGACAACAGAAACAGTAAAATATATAAATGAAAACAGTTATGAATTTGGCTGCATTAAAATACAGTATGTGAGCACAGAGAGACAAACAATGTAAAAGGCAATACGACGTGATGACGTCATGAATATGCTAATTAGCGTATGACGTTATCTAGCGACATTTAGCGACTTTTCAAACTGGCTTTAGCTACTTTCCATTGAAAGAAGTTGGCAACACTGGAAGAGGCCTACAGCTACATTAAAGGAGCTGCAGAAATATCTGGCTAGTACTGGCTGTGTAGTACATGTGACAACAATCTCCCATATTGTTCATGTGTCTGGACTATGGGGTAGGGTGGCAAGAAAAACATCCAAGCCCGGCTAAATTTTGCAAAAACACATTATAAGTCTCCCAAAAGCATGTGGGAAAATGTGTTATGGTCTGATGAAACCAAGGTTGAACTTTTTGGTCATAATTCCAAAAGGTATGTTTGGCACAAAAACAGCACTGCACATCACCAAAGGAACACCGTACCCACATTGAAGCATGGTGGGGCAGCATCACTTCTGGCTTCTGCTAGAAAGCTGAAGATGAAGAGGAAATTCATCGTTCAGCACAACAACAACCCAAAGCATATCCAAATCAACAAAAGAATGGCTTCACCAGAAGAAGATCAAGTTTTGGAAAGGCCCAGCCAGAGCCCAGACCTGAATCCGATTGAAAATCTGTGGGGAGATCTGAAGAGGGCTGTGCACAGGAGATGCCCTCGCAATCTGACAGATTTGGAGCATTTTTGCAAAGAAGAGTGGACAAATATTGCGAAGTCACGATGTGCCATGCTGATAGACTCATACCCAAAAAGACTGAGTGCTGTAATAAAATCAAAAGGTGCTTCAACAAAGCATTAGTTTAAGGGTGTGCATACTTATGCAACCACATTATTTTAGTTTTTTATTTTTACTCCCCCTTTCCTAAAAGATTTCAGTTTGTTTTTTAATTTAGTTGTACAGGTTATAGTTTACATTTAAAGGTGTAAAAAGTTCTGAAATGATTTATCTTGGTCTCATTTTTTTTACATCACAGAAACCTTGCATTTTAACAGGAGTGTGCAGACTTTTTATATCCACTGTATGGTGCAGTTGCGCTTCGGGTGTCCCGAGATCAAATCCTGCCTCGTGGACCTTTCCCGTTCCCACCCCCCATCTCTCTCTACCACTCACTTCCTGTCATATCTATACTGTCCTGTCATAGAAAAAAAAATCTTAAAACAGAGGATATGAATATTTTTACAATTGTTTTGATCATGCAAAATGTTTGTTACTAAAGAAAATAGCAGTTAAGAATTCTGTTCTTGACAATGTTTTGGGAATCCGGCTCTTTGGACAAATAAAATGTCACCGTGGGTAACATCTAAAAGACCAATGACTTGTCATTTGTTACTTGTCTCTGTCGTGGCTGAGTAAGATCTCATGCCTGTTTAGAACATGATAAAGGCTGCAAAAAACATCTCATTCTGAAATGTATCATCTCAACCACATTTACACATCAGGACTTGCTCAGTATGAAGCCACACGATGAATAACACTGTAAACTACACACAGAGCTGTGCCAGTTATAATGAAGACCATTCACATGTAGACGTCTTAAAGATGTTGTACAGAAGCAAAAAGACTGTAAAAGGGTCATTAAATATTTATTTCTGTTATTATTTCTATTTTGTTAGAGCAAAACAGTACAATAAAACACCTTTAAAGAGAAATTGACAAATATATTAATATAGACAAGTCAATTCAAACACAAAGTCTGAAAGACTGACATGCTGATGTAAAATCACAAGAAATTTGTATAACAAAGTTACAGTACATCTTGTTATCTTCCAACATTGCAAATAACAACTGGAAAAGACAAACTGGAGTAATACTTTTATTGATTTATTTGAGGTGTGGATCTTGTCATGTCGAATCTGAGATGTGTGTGTGTGAATTGTGGCTGTGTGGTTTGTTTTGCAGGGTCAGCCTGTGGGTCAGTGTGACTTCAACAGACGGCTGCTGTGTATCGAGAAGGAGATCATCTCCCCACGATTCGAGAAAATGAGGCTGGGCCAGATTGATAAATCCAAGGAGCCCTTTAGCATCAGGAACAAGCCTTTCTTCGACATCCACGCTGCGCGCAAGGTATTTATCTGTAAACGTCTGTGGCTGTGTGTTGTGAAAGGACATGTAAATGCCACTTAAAGGCCAGGTAAATGACTTGAAAACATATAATGTGCTATGTTTATTCACATTAGTAACCTCTTTAAACTAGCAACCGCTAGTAATTCTATCTACACATCTCCTGCAGTTCTCCACTGCTACAGTCACTTTTTAAAACTGGATTCTCTGTGAAGCTGCTTCCAATCCATTTGTGAGGTAAAACGCACTGTAGAAGTGCAAAGGTGTTGTTCAATGAACGTGTCTCTCTGATGCTCTTTCAGAAGTTATCTGAAACTTTGAAGGTTGCAGCTCAGGAAACACAAAAGAAACAAATGAATCAAGCTTCTGTAAACCATGAAAACAGTTGTCTGGTTATTCCACAGGCTGTATGTTTAAAGGGTCATCGGATGCAAAATTCACTTTACAAGTTGTTTGAACATAAATGTGTGTTGGAAGTGTGTGTACACATCCATCCTATAATGATAAAAATCCACCCAGTGTTTTTTTTTAAATCCCTATTTTAAAATCCCCTTTCTCAAATCAGGCTGTTCTGAGATTCCTGTCAGAATGACGTAGTTCTATACAGGCCCCTCCCATGATAGTTGATTGACAAGACCGTCTTACCTTAGACCCGCTCTGAGTAAGCTGAGAGCTGTCCGCCTCCGGTGCAGGGGAAGACAAGATGTCTCCGATTAAGCGATTGGGGTGTTTTGTTGTTGGATGTAATAATGAATATAGCAGTCGTCATTTACTCCCGACATCTGAGCCGCTGAAGACACAGAGGATTAACGTTACTTTCATTTTGAAAGAAGTGAGTATAAGGTTTTTTAATCTTTGCAAATCACCTTTCCCAATAAGGTGCTAGTTAGCCAGTTTCGCATCTAAAGTACTGCTTGTCACCCCACGGAAGAGAGGGGCGTGGTCAGCAGAGCTCATTAGCATTTAAAGGGACAAGGACTAAAATGGCTTGCTAAAAACAGAGCTGATTTTGACAGGTTTAAAAAGGTGTTTTTTACACTACCATTGAGAAATTTTAAGCAAAGTATGTTATAGACTTTTCATTAAAACCCTAAAGAATCATCAAAATGGACATCCGATGACCTCTTTAAGTGTAAGATGCTTCTGATGTTTGTGTGCAGCTCGGGAACGAGGGCTAGTCAGTGATCACAGTCTATATCCAACGTGCTGAAGATAATAATTACACCAAGCATTAGTCTGGGTGCTGTTTTCACCATAGACAGACAGTTCAAAGGTTCCAGACAATTGACAAATATATTCTAGATATTGACTATTTATTCTATATTGTGCCCATTTCAGTTCATTAAAATGGACATCCTTGTATTTGGACTGACAGTTCTTGTTCTGGTTCTGTATGTAGGCCGTAAGGAGTCTAGTTTTGTTGACGGTCTTAGGGGATCGGTTATTGATCGGAGTCTGGTCTTGACTTCAGCTCTAATTGGCATAGCTGTGGCTTCAAAAACTATTGAACATTTCTAGCCTCATTTCCCAGGAGAAAAGATTCAGCTCATTTAACACGCACACGTCTGTCCCCAATACTAGGGCACGTTGCTAATGGGCGATGAATTGTTATTGATATTTGTCAAAAAATAAATCTGCAACATCAATAATAAAGTTATGAGTAACTTTTTATATTTACATCTAGATGCTCAGGTGTGTGCGGGTAAAAAGTTAGCATGTTCTGTGTGTTTCTGTGAATGAGCGACACAGTTTTGTTGACTACACATACAGCGGGTAAAATAAGTATTGAACACGTCACCGTTTTTCTCAGTAAATATATTTCTAAAGGTGCTGTTGGCATGACATGTTCACCAGATGTCGGTAACAACGCAAGTAATCCATACAAAGAAAACAAAACAAATAAGTTCAGAAATTAAGTTGTGTAATAAAATGGAATGACACAGGGAAAAAGTATTGAACACGCTTACTGAAATTTATTTGTACTTTATGTAATGACAGCTTCAAGATGCCTCCTGTATGGAAAAACTAGTCGCATGCATTGCTCAGGTGTGATTTTGGCCCATTCTTCCACACAAACACAAAGTCTTCAAATCTTGAAGGTTCTGCGGGCCTCTTCTATGAACTCTGATCTTTAGTTCTTTCCATAGATTTTCTATTGGATTCAAGTCAGGTGATTGGCTGGCCATTTCAACAGCTTGATTTTCTTTCTCTGAAACCAATTGAGAGTTTCCTTGGCGGTGTGTTTGGATTATTGTCTTGCTGAAATGTCCACCCTTGTTTCATCTTCATCATCCTGGTACTGTAGGTGTTGGGACTGAACCAGCTAATATTAATTTCCACTAATAAGGGGCAAGATTGCTTTCTAATTACTGATTGGCTTCCCATGCGTTTTTGCACCTCCCTTTTTTCATGTGTTCAATACTTTTCCCTGTGTCATTCCATTTTATTACACATAACTGAATTTCTGAACTTATTTGTTTTGTTTTCTTTGTATGTATGTGTTTGTATGTTACCGACATCTGGTGAAAATTTCATGCCAACAGCACCTTTAGAAATATATTTACTGAGAAAAATGGTGACGTGTTCAATACTTATTTTACCTGCTGTATGTTCAAGCACACATGGCGCTCGTGGTGTGTTCAGCGTCTGCTGTATGTAACTATATGAGGACATGAACAGATGAAATTTCATCTCCAGAGCTGCTCTGAGAGTCGTTTCATCAGCATTTCACCATTTCATGAGATAGAGAAAAACTATCATGATATCATTTACAAACAGAAACTCAAAGGTCTTTACTGCAAACCACCGAATAAAAGTTTGGTTTATATTTGAAGAAATACATTATACAATGTATTACTATTGTAAAGTAAAATGTACTTCTCAAAGTAGCAATAATAATTGTATTTCAAGGAATATAGTATAACCAAGGTATTTTTCATCCATATTTTAATTCAGACAGTCTACAAGTTTTGTTTTGCAACACTTTATTTGACAAAAAAAAAAAAGTTTTATGAACTCATTTCATTAGACTCCATTTTTGATTATAAATTTGTATTAAAGGGGTCATCGGATGCAAAATTAACTTTTACATGTTGTTTGAACATAAATGTGTGTTGGCAGTGTGTGTACACATCCACCCTATAATGATAAAATCCACCCTGTGCCTTTTTTAAATCCCCAATAATAATGATCAGTTTCTCAGATCAGGCTGTTCTGATATTCTTGGCAGAGTGGCGTAGTTCTGCACAGGCCCCTCCCACGACTATTGACTGACACAGCCATTTTAACACAGACCCGCCCCGAGTAAGCTGGAAACAGTCTGCCATTGTTTCGATGCTGGAGCAGATGTAGACAAGAATGAATCCTAAGCGATTGAGGTGTTGGATGTAATAATGAATATATCAGTCATCATTTACTCCCGAAATCTGAGCCGCTGAAGACGCAGAGGATTACTTTTCTTTTTGAAGGGAATGCGCCGCCCCTCTACCTAAATTCGTCTTTGTTTGCGCGAATCATTCGTGATCCAGCTTCACCTACAGAAGAAGTGAGTATAAGGGTTTCTTATGAATCTTTGCAAATCGCCTTTCCTTAATAATGTGCTAGTTAGCAAGTTCTGCGATTAAATGCAGCTACAGTAAGCAGTCTCATGAGAACAGCTCGTCACCACGGAAGAAAGGGGTGGGGTGAGCAGAGCTCATTGGCATTTAAAGGGACATACACCGAAACGGCTTGTTGTGAACAGAGCAAACGTGCTGCATAAGTCCTGAAAGTGAAGCCAAAGAGAGCAGACTCGGGCTCCAAACGAATCTCTACTGCACAGACTCTGGCTCCAAATGACGCCATTTACTCAAGATGGCAACGGCCATACTGAGATGCGTTGGCTTCACTTTTCTTTAGTGGAAGGAAGTGGAGATGCGTCCTCCATCTTTTTTTACAGTCTATGGAACAGAGCTGTTTTTGACAAGGTAAAAAGGGGGGTGTTTTACACTACCATTTGAGAAATTTTAACCAAAGTATGTTACAGACTTTTCATTAAGACCCTAAATAATGATACAGTATCAACTTGTGGAAAATGGGCATCAGATGACCCTTTTAAATTATGAAACAGAATTCAGAAAACTATTTGTGGAGGAGATAGACAGACAGACAGACAGACAGATAGATGAATGCGTACATACAGTGGGTACGGAAAATATTCAGACCCCCTTAAATTTTTCACTCTTTGTTATATTGCAGCCATTTGCTAAAATCATTTAAGTTCATTTTTTTTTCCTCATTAATGTACACACAGCACCCCATATTGACAGAAAAACACAGAATTGTTGACATTTTTGCAGATTAAAAAAGAAAAACTGAAATATCACATGGTCCTAAGTATTCAGACCCTTTGCTCAGTATTTAGTAGAAGCACCCTTTTGATCTAATACAGCCATGAGTCTTTTTGGGAAAGATGCAACAAGTTTTTCACACCTGGATTTGGGGATCCTCTGCCATTCCTCCTTGCAGATCCTCTCCAGTTCTGTCAGGTTGGATGGTAGCGTTGGTGGACAGCCATTTTAGGTCTCTCCAGAGATGCTCAATTGGGTTTAAGTCAGGGCTCTGGCTGGGCCATTCAAGAACAGTCACGGAGTTGTTGTGAAGCCACTCCTTCGTTATTTTAGCTGTGTGCTTAGGGTCATTGTCTTGTTGGAAGGTAAACCTTGGCCCAGTCTGAGGTCCTGAGCACTCTGGAGAAGGTTTTCGTCCAGGATATCCCTGTACTTGGCTGCATTCATCTTTCCCTCGATTGCAACCAGTCGTCCTGTCCCTGCAGCTGAAAAACACCCCACAGCATGATGCTGCCACCACCATGCTTCACTGTTGGGACTGTATTGGACAGGTGATGAGCAGTGCCTGGTTTTCTCCACACATACCGCTTAGAATTAAGGCCAAAGTTCTATCTTGGTCTCATCAGACCAGAGAATCTTATTCAGGTGTTTTTAGCAAACTCCATGCGGGCTTTCATGTGTCTTGCACTGAGGAGAGGCTTCCGTCGGGCCACTCTGCCATAAAGCCCCGACTGGTGGAGGGCTGCAGTGATGGTTGACTTTCTACAACTTTCTCCCATCTCCCGACTGCATCTCTGGAGCTCAGCCACAGTGATCTTTGGGTTCTTCTTTACCTCTCTCACCAAGGCTCTTCTCCCCGATAGCTCAGTTTGGCGGACGGCCAGCTCTAGGAA
Source organism: Onychostoma macrolepis (assembly GCF_012432095.1). NCBI lineage: Eukaryota > Metazoa > Chordata > Actinopteri > Cypriniformes > Cyprinidae > Onychostoma > Onychostoma macrolepis. Next base: position 1,402,496 of record NC_081174.1, on the reverse strand, counting down.
GGGTTCTGGTCGTCCCAAACGCCTTCCATTTAAGGATTATGGAGGCCACTGTGCTCTTAGGAACCTTAAGTGCAGCAGAAATTTTTTGTAACCTTGGCCAGATCTGTGCCTTGCCACAATTCTGTCTCTGAGCTCTTCAGGCAGTTCCTTTGACCTCATGATTCTCATTTGCTCTGACATGCACTGTGAGCTGTAAGGTCTTATATAGACAGGTGTGTGGCTTTCCTAATCAAGTCCAATCAGTATAATCAAACACAGCTGGACTCAAATGAAGGTGTAGAACCATCTCAAGGATGATCAGAAGAAATGGACAGCACCTGAGTTAAATATATGAGTGTCACAGCAAAGGGTCTGAATACTTAGGACCATGTGATATTTCAGTTTTTCTTTTTTAATAAATCTGCAAAAATGTCAACAATTCTGTGTTTTTCTGTCAATATGGGGTGCTGTGTGTACATTAATGAGGAAAAAAAATGAACTTAAATGATTTTAGCAAATGGCTGCAATATAACAAAGAGTGAAAAATTTAAGGGGGTCTGAATACTTTCCGTACCCACTGTACATTCATAGGATTTCCTGAAATATAATATAGCTAATTTTACAGGGCTCATTTATGTTTATAAACATGTTATCATCAAGTAATATTAAATAAATGTCATGCAAAATGTCAGGACCATTTCTGTATGGTTTAATTAGACATTGCTGTTCAGACCTGTAATTTACAGATACTCTATGAACCCCCACAATAAGACCTTTTTCCTGCTCTCATACAAAGACCCTTACAGTTCAATATCAGGAACATCAGCCAATGAGCTGTGCTCTTCTGCTCCATGTCCATGAACGATAAGTGGGATCATTTTCTGTGAAATTAACATGCTCTATGGTTTCTGAGAAATTTCCAGCAAGAAGAGGTTCACACCAGTAGCCACTTCATAACCGCATTTGATTCTCTGTTCATTGTTCAACATGAATAAGTCTGTTTTCCTCTAGTCTGGTTCCTCTGTGCCTTGAACATCCAAGCTTGTGTGTGTGTGTGTATGTGTATGTGTGTGTATGTGTGTGTATGTGTGTGTGTGTGTGTGTGTGTGTGTGTGTGTGTGTGTGTGTGTGTGTGTGTGTGTGTGTGTGCGTGTGTGTGTGTGTGTGTGTGTGCATCTCGGCTTTGTCTTGTTCAGGGTCTGATCCGAGCATGAAGTCTTTGAGAATGAAGTCATAATGACAGGCTGTTGAGAACTGAGAGGGTGTCATTGTTGAGGTCTCCAGCCATCTGATGTGCAGACAGGAAGTGGAAAATAGAGGAGCGGAGAAAGATTCCCATCAGTAATCGGTGGAGAATGACATCTCAACTGCAGACTACAGTCAGGATCAAAGAACTATTGTCTAAGAGTTCGTTGGGTCTCTCACAATTCCATCAGATATGAATCCTGCCTCCACCAGCTATCATGTACGGCGGTGTCACTTCTTGTCTTCATCCCTCTTGAAAATCCTTCAGCGGCCTCCTCAGCCTTAGGACTGACTCTCAAAACATGAACTGGCCAGTAATATGCAGGACACGTTTCATTTACGCCGGTATGTAGGTCATAAACGGCAGCTTGTGAATGATAATGCGCTGTGGTCAGTGTGACATAACTATATGATGAATGTATGAAATGCACACTGTTTTAAAAGCTTGAGAGGCAAATTTAAACAGAGTTCAGATGAAAATGGCTCTACATTTAGAGAGAACAAAATGAAAAAGGTACTAATAAAAGAAAACAAAATGCACAAAAGAGAAATAATAAAAAGGAGTGAAAGAAAACAAATAACCAAAAGAAGTAAATGAGTGATTGAAAGTGTAAATAAAACCAAAAAAAAAAAAGTTAAGAGTGGAATTTGAACAGAAAAGCAAACTGCTGTGCATTTATTTATGCATTTAGTTACAAATACAAAACGGCATGTTTGTTTGCTAATTATTTGTGCATTAGTGAATTGATTTGTGGTGTTTATCATATATTCAGGTGTCTGATGAATACAAATGCATGCCTTTTGTGTGGTTTTGACATTTTTCAGCCATTGTGTTCATTGCATTAAAGCCCAGGCAGCACAAACAATGTTTTTCATTAAAATGCCATTTATTACAACAAAACTCATCTGTGAGATAGACATAAATATCCAGTCACTAACTGAGTTATAATTACATGCATCATGTCACCATAAACTGGCCTGTCAATCATCCTGCCAGCATTAACATTCTGATACTTCTCAATTCGTTTTCTCTATCCTCCTTACGTTGTTATTATTATTCACATAATATACAGTTCTTCCTTCCTTCCTTCTGACATTATCCACATTAAAATGAAGTCGTTTTACTCTCAACCATTAAACTTATGTGACATTTAAAAACAATTAAAACCGGATGAAGCGGCATCGCTCTCGTACCCCAGTCTGCCAGCTCTGAAGCGCTTCATCTCTGACTAGACTAGAGCATCCGCTTTGCTGTTTCCAGTGCTGTGGTTTGAGAGAGGATGGTTAGTATGCAAATTGTGATGCAGGGTGTGTTTGTTTTGAATGCAGCTCATGAAGATGGCACAATAGAAAGATTTCAGTGTTTCAGGCAAAACATTGTATATCTCTTTATGATAAGTATACGTTACTAAAGTATTTATAAATCATTTGCAAACTATTAGTTAATGCATGTTAATCTGTTTACTGTTAATACATTAATATACTATGTACAAAGTGTTACTAAACTTATTTCTATATCTTATAACATCAAATAGTGATGTTAATAATAACATGGCATATGTTTTTATAATAACATAAATATTCTGATTTACCGTCCTTTAAAGCAGTCACTTTAGGGATTTTTTTAATACAACTTAACTGTAGTCAACATCCAGCTTAAATATATTTACTTGGAAATAAAGAGTCCTTCAGCGCTCATGAATAGATGCAGAATCTCAGTGTTGTCGGTGTCATGATTGGCCGTTGCTGTAATCACGCATGATTGTCAGTAATGTGACCAACTGTCAGGCTCTCTGCTCTGCAGATATCATGCAACTGTGACCAGTTTTTGATTTGAGAGAACAAATGAAATGTGTTCAATAAAACAGACAAAGCACACAAAACAAAATAAATAAATAAAAATGAAAAATTGCAAGGGACAGAATGATAGAAAGTACTACAAACAATAAACAAAATGAAAAATAATGAAGGAACTAATGAAAGAAATCAAAATACGCAAAAGTGAAAGAACAGAAAATGCAAATAAATGAGCAAGACAATCATAAAAGATTACAAATGACTAAAAGAAAGACTTGAGATGAAACAAGAGAAAGAATGCAAGAATGAGACCTAAAATCGAAATGATTAAAGGAAAGAAAGGTCATTTAAAAAAGGAGGAATAACGAAAGGGAACAAACAGAATAGGTTCAGGAATGAATGAAAAAAGGAACAAAAGAAAATCAAAACAAAATGACGCAATGAAAGAGAATGACAGAAAACAGAAGAAAAATTGGAAAAGAAAAAGATATTAGAGGAAGAGAATGGACAAGCAAAAAAAGAATGAATGAGAGAACCAGGCATACAGGAAGAACAAATGAATGAAAGATAACACAATAAAAAAAGAACAATCTAAAATAAAGAGCGAGTGAACAAACAAAAAAGAATGAAAAAATAGGAACAAAAGAACGACAGAGGGGGATTTGAAAGGCAGCGGTGGTTTCGACACGAACAACCTGTTCCTCAGCGGTTTAGACTCTTCCCACACGTTTGCACCGCCATCGTTTCATCTCAGACACGACTTTGAAAGAGTTTAACGGGCGTTAATGATCTCATTAAGCCGTAATGTCCTCATTAAACGGGGCTGGATATGGAAACGTGGCTTTAACTAGCCACTTCTCTGAACAGGCTGTGAGTTGTGCAGGTACAGGCTCGTGTGGAGAGGGCTGCTGCTCCTCAGAGCTTTGAGGGTGAGCTGTATTAGGCATGAAAGATGCTGTTTGCAGCAGACTGCCTGACTGACTGGAATTTTAATACAGCATCCAAGGCTCTTTCAGCAGGAGCGCAGACGTGTTTCTCAGAGATTAAATGAGAAAATAAGGCAGCTAATGTGGAGTGGAGGGTCGTGCTTCATTAGAGTCATGGAAAGGAAATCTCTGTTAAGACTTGCCACTGTAGCCCCGTGTGCTGCGCTAATATAACACAGTCCCTGTGGATCATGAGTAAGGTCGAAGAGTGCCACGTTCAGCTGAGGACAGATTATCGCTAATGAAAGAAGTCGAGAGTCTTTTTATTGAGCAGGGTATCAGGGTGAGAGACCTCGTCTGAGTCGTGTAGCGAACATTGACGCCAGAGATCCGTTTAAACGCAAACGGGCTCAAGGTCTTGAAACATTTATTAGAAAGGAATTCATTTACAGCAGCTGCTCTAATGCAAACATAAGAGCTCCGTCGCCTCTCGCTCAAACTCACTCTGTTGTTTGAGAGAGGCATTTTTGATTTCTGTACACTTCACTATAATAATGTGTTGTTTACATATGCCATTGGTCGCTACTTCTCAAGGATGTTCCGCAAAGTCAAAGTGAAATCAAAACTGAGCTTGTTTACTTTCTTATGTGTTTCTTGTATTATTGTTGATTCATCCGTGCACGTTATTTCAATGATTAAATTATGTTTTTGTCTTTGTATCTTTAATTAAATGTGTAATTGCTTGCTGTACCTCTGAAACCACTTTTGTTTTTGTTTTTTTGTCTCTACTCCACTATTTACTATAAAACTAGTTGCTTATTAGCATATTACTAGAATATTGGCTGTTTATTAGTAATTATTAAGCACATATTAATGATGCATTATATTCTACATCCCTTATTCCTAACCAATACCTAAATATACAGTGTTGGCCAAAATTATTAAAACACTAGTATTTTCAGCAAACCATTTTTTAGCTGCTGAAAATACTAGTGTTCTAATAACACTGCTACAATAACTTACTATCAATAAGCAAATAAGGAGTTTGAGAATATGTTAATAGTGAATATGTGTTCCCAAATCTAAAGTGTTAATCATTTTTCTCATTGAATATCCAGTACCTCTTGGAAAATGCATCATATTATGGAAGCAAAATGGGTTGCAAGTCACATTTCATGTAACCTTAAATTATTCACGAGCATTTAAAGGGCCATTTCACCCAAAAAATTTAAAATTGTCATCGGTTAGTCAACATCATGTTGTTCCAAACACATGACTTCTGCTCATCTTAAAAACAAAAAAAAAGAACACATTTTTGATGAAACCTGAGAGTTTTCTATCCATTCACCCAAAACTTTGTTATAATAATAAAAATAATTTTGTTCAGTTAGAGAACAGACACTACAATTAAAAACTGAACGCAGCTGCTCAATGCAGCACACCGAAGGACAGTAGCACCACGGATCAGCAGCAAGGGTCAGAGTTCATTTATCACCCCCCCCCTCCCCGGTGATACCGATATTACCGATGTTGTCACACATCGATTAACCAGTGGGAAAATTTCCTTACCGTCACACTCCTAGTGCTCTCTGTTTATATGTGAATAAAGTCTAAATAAAATCTCTTAAAGGCACAATATGTAAGATTTTTGTAATAAAATTTCCAAAAACTACTTGCACAGTGTTAAATATTTCATGCAGTTGTGTACTTTCGTTATTAAAAAAGTTCCCAAGGATTTGTAAGTCCAGAGAAATTCCAATTTTAAAAACTGACTCGTCCCTCTTCCTCCATGATCGTGGTCGCCTATCAATGACGTAATATCCGCGCTATCCTCGGTTTTTGCTTGTAAAGTCTACAAGCGTGCCGCTGCACAGTTAAAGTAAATCCATTACAGCTGAAATGAAAATTCTCTACTGCAGCATTAAATAAAAGACTTTGTACCGGCAGCCATGTCACCCTGTAGCCCAAGACTGGTTACTCACTGAAGCTAAGCAGGGTTGAGCTGGTCAGTACCTGGATGGGAGACCTCCTGGGAAAACTAGGTTGCTGCTGGAAGAGGTGCTAGTGAGGCCAGCAGGGGGCGCTCGCCCTGTGGTCTGTATGGGTCCTAGCGCCCCAGAATAGTGATGGGGACACTATACTGTAAAAAGCACCGTCCTTCGGATGAGACGTTAAACCGAGGTCCTGACTCTCTGTGGTCATTAAAAATCCCAGGATGGCCCATTGGCCTCTGACCATCATGGCTTCCTAACAATCCCCAAATCTGCTGATTGGCTTCATCACTGTCTCCTCTCCACCAGTAAGCTGGTGTGTGGTGGGCGTTCTGGCGCACTATGGCTGCCGTCGCATCATCCAGGTGGATGCTGCACACTGGTGGTGGATGAGGAGACCCCCCCCCCACACACACACACACAATGTAAAGCGCTTTGAGTGCCTAGAAAAGCACTATATAAATGTAAGGAATTATTATTATTATTATTTATATCTGGTCAGTGTTGCACCATGAGTCTTTTTCCGTGTTTTTACAGTGTTGCGCATTATAACCAATCACACATGAGCTTATGAATGCAATGGCCAATCAGAGGCGTTCAGATGAGACAGGCTTTTCTCTCATCATAAACAAGTGCAGATGTATGTATGATGTAAGTAAGCGATTCATTCATCAGTGTATAGACGGCTTTACTGATTACAAGGGGAGTTTTTTGAAAGTGCTTAATCGCGTGCCAGACTGAAAACAGTCATAATGTTCTTTGCTTTCTCTGTGTAATTTATTCGCTGTTTGAATAACTGTGGAAGGTACAGGGAATTCATATCCTCATCCATGAAAATGATTCGTGAATCCCATACATCTCCGTCTACACTACACAACCGAAAACGCATGTCACATGACCATTCACTCTATTCATATGGATTAATTTTACAAGCTCTAAGTGAACTTTTTCAGCTGTCAGAATTTTGGTATACTGAACTGATGTCGCTCCGGTTTCATTAAAACATCTTAATCTGTATTTCTAAGATGAACAGTAGTCTTATGAGTTATACAAGACATTTTTGGGTGCACTATCCCTTTAAGGCACCGAGGCTTACATACTGCACTGTCATTGGTTGATCAGACAGCCCCAGCTCCACCCTTGCTCAAACAAACAGCGCGATGTTATTTTAGTGCCACAGTATTTAGACTCCTCACGTTTTTTATGATGAGTTTAGCCAGACACAAATGCTTTTGCATGCAAATGTACATTTTTTATATATATATTTTCACAAATCCCAGTTTAATATGCAAGCAGTGAGCCGTTCATATTTTGGTTTCCTCTAAAAGACTAAACACTGTGGCTCAGTGGCTCTTTCGAAACGTCTCTTGTGTTTGTGGAAGCAGTCTGACATGTCAACTTCTGACTCAGTGGCTTGACTTTTGGGACTGTGCTATCTTTTTTTTTTCAAACATAGGCAGATGGAGAGTGTTTGGGAAATCTGCTTTGGAAACTTTGTTTGTTTTTTCAAAGTTTAACGAGAAACTGATTTTCAGCTGTCTTGCCCTTTCCTGGAGAGCGTCTCTGCGTATAGGCTACATGTTCTATGTATACACATTATATATTCTCAGTGTCTTTTGCTTTGTTCACAGCTCCTGGAGGGCAGTTTCACCTCGCAGGTCAGCCATGAAGTTGATGGTCTTATCTTCCAGCCTATAGGGGTGAGTCTGACACAAACACAAACTGCTAGAAGAGAAATACAGTCTGACTGCAAATGCAAGGTCTGGGGAAATTGAGGCTGGATGTAAGCTTGCCACAAAATAATTACCTGCAGTGAGCTGAAGAGTAAATAAGAGGGTTTGTTTTAGGTTCATTCAGGCTTCCTCATAAGCATTTCATTTTCTGGCAGTAATAATCCATGGTTAATGTGGTATTAAATGGTGTGTGCACACAAAACTAAACTGTCATTGAGTCATCATGAGCCATCTAGCAGCTCAAATCTAGACAAAGCTCTCAGCCAATAACAGACTTTTTGTTTTGTATGAAGTCAACATGAATTATGAATTATGCACAAACATCATATACATTTGTCGTGTGTAACTGCTAAAACATTTTCACAATTTAAAAAAAATCTTATTTGTAGTAAAGTCTAAGATGTATTATATTTTATTATTATCATATCAAAACATTTTATCTTTATTATATGCCTCTGTAGAGGACACAAGGACTGAGTTATTATCCCTGTAAAGCCTACTGTATTATATTTGATACACAAATTTCTAAGGTCACTTAATTATCAACATGATCAAAAATGTTAAATATGATCATCGGACTTTTGAGGAAGGTTTATTTGTTGATCTCTCAATCATTGTGTTGCATTGCATTATATGTTTGCCTCCATAATAAAAACTACAGCTTTGATCATCAAACTAAGCATTTAAAATATCATCTTACCAAGATATAACATTGGGAGATATAGAGCGAGAACTGATATTTATGTGTTTTATGTAAGTAGTCTGTTATACTATTATAAACATTTTTACATTACATATTTACATCATAGAAATATCAACAACTGTACCAAATTTCATATTTGTCCCATAAATAAAAATGATTGTAAGTCCTGTATGCACGCTAGGTCATTCAGATCTGAATAAGCAGTGATGTGCATTTTGATTTTTTTTTTTTTTTTTTTTTTTAACTCTTAAATAAGTAAAAAAAAAATTAAAAACTACTTTCAAACAGTCACTGAATTTTGAGACTGAGACTTTTATTTACAAGAAACATGACAATCAGACAAATGCATATAATGTAAACTAATTTCTGAGCCTATCACTCACTTAACCAAGTCTACTAAAACTACAGTGGGGCAAAAAAAGTATTCAGTCAGCCACCAATTGTGCAAGTTCTCCCACTTAAAAAGATGAGAGAGGCCTGTAATTTCATCATAGGTATACCTATGAGAGACAAAATGAGAAAAAAAATCCAGAAAATCACATTGTAGGATTTTTAAAGAATTAATTGGTAAATTCCTCGGTAAAATAAGTATTTGGTCACCTACAAACAAGCAAGATTTCTGGCTCTCACAGACCTGTAACTTCTTCTTTAAGAGGCTCCTCTGTCCTCCACTCGTTACCTGTATTAATGGCATCTGTTTGAACTCGTTATCAGTATAAAAGACACCTGTCCACAACCTCAAACAGTCCAACTCCAAACTCCACCATGGCTAAGACCAAAGAGCTGTCAAAGGACACCAGAAACAAAATTGTAGACCTGCACCAGGCTGGGAAGACTGAATCTGCAATAGGTAAGCAGCTTGGTGTGAAGAAATCAACTGTGGGAGCAATTATTAGAAAATGGAAGACATACAAGACCACTGATAATCTCCTCGATCTGGGGCTCCACGAAGATCTCACCCGTGGGGTCAAAATGATCACAAGAACTGTGAGCAAAAATCCCAGAACCACACGGGGACCTAGTGAATGACCTGCAGAGAGCTGGGACCAAAGTAACAAAGGCTACCATCAGTAACACACTGCGCCGCCAGGGACTCAAATCCTGCAGTGCCAGACGTGTCCCCTGCTTAAGCCAGTACATGTCCGGCCCGTCTGAAGTTTGCTAGAGAGCATTTGGATGATCCAGAAGAGGATTGGGAGAATGTCATATGGTCAGATGAAACCAAAATAGAACTTTTGGTAAAAACTCAACTTGTCGTGTTTGGAGGAGAAAGAATGCTGAGTTGCATCCAAAGAACACCATACCTACTGTGAAGCATGGGGTGGAAACATCATGCTTTGGGGCTGTTTTTCTGCAAAGGGACCAGGACGACTGATCCGTGTAAACGAAAGAATGAATGGGGCCATGTATCGTGAGATTTTGAGTGAAAACCTCCTTCCATCAGCAAGGGCATTGAAGATGAAACGTGGCTGGGTCTTTCAGCATGACAATGATCCCAAACACACCGCCTGGCAACGAAGGAGTGGCTTCAGAAGAAGCATTTCAAGGTCCTGGAGTGGCCTAGCCAGTCTCCAGATCTCAACCCCATCGAAAATCTTTGGAGTCCGTGTTGCCCAGCGACAGCCCCAAAACATTACTGCTCTAGAGGAGATCTGCATGGAGGAATGGGCCAAAATACCAGCAACAGTGTGTGAAAACCTTGTGAAGACTTACAGAAAACGTTTGACCTCTGTCATTGCCAACAAAGGGTATATAACAAAGTATTGAGATGAAATTTTGTTATTGACCAAATACTTATTTTCCACCATAATTTGCAAATAAATTCTTTAAAAATCCTACAATGTGATTTTCTGGATTTTTTTTCTCATTTTGTCTCTCATAGTTGAGATGATAGTAGTATGATGAAAATTACAGGCCTCTCTCATCTTTTTAAGTGGAAGAACTTGCACAATTGGTGGCTGACTAAATACCTTTTTGCCCCACTGTATGTCATTTTGCTTCTCAAGTAAACGTATCCTGATTTAAGAATCTTCAGCCATTCGCACTGGAAAATACAAGACTTACAAAACGTACATTCAGAGACCATATTGATGTCTTGTGTTCCATTTCAATTGAATGCCTTTTCTTTACTTCGTCTTAAAAAGGTCTTAAATTTACCTTCATAAAACCTGCAGAACCCCAGATAAAATGGGCTTTGCCTCCATTAAAAATTCACATAGCCCCAACAGTTGTTTTCTCTATAAGCCCAGAATGCACCAGGCATGTGGCTGTAAAAATGCGGCATATATGGTCGCAGACAAATTCACACACACAAAAAAAAAAAAAAAAAATCAAATCCTCTATAGAGGACAAAAGCAGGTCCCAGGAGGATAAACACACGAGAGGTTCTCCGCAGGTGTGCCGGATTGAAAACACAAGCCGGGCATCAATGTGCCACTGACTGATTAGAAACAAAACTGAAGAGAGAGGCGCTTACAATTGCATCATTAAAGCTGCAGAAATCAGAAAAATACACATCAGGTTACTTGGCAAAAAAAAAACAACAACACACTTTCATTTTTCCAATATTGTTCAATCTTTCTGCAAATGCAAGGTAAAGGTCATGCACACCACGTTCCTGCATGACAACCGATCAATCACATCAATATGTTTAAAAATGTATTAAAGTAAGTGTCCTCAGAAGCCCTCTATTTAAACAGCATAATGTATTTTCTCTGCTGACATGATGTTTGGGCTTTCAATCAGCGTCTCTCATAGCTGCTCTGATATTGACTTTTTTCACTGTAATGCAATGAGGCATTTTCTGCACCGTGACGCAGAACCTCTGAACTTCGTACATTACACACAGATCTCCAGAATGCTGTGATAATGTTACATTGCTGGTGTGACCATTAGCCAGGTATATTTAATCATTTCAGTCTTGTGTTCAGTTTGGGCATCTGAGCATCCCTCACATGCGCCGCTATCCTCGTGTCCTCCAGCCTGTCGTTTTGAAAGAGGATACCTGCGACCCTGAAACCAGCGTAATGTACAACAATGAAATCTGCACCGAGACAGTCATTACAGACGACCTTTTCCAGAGAGAATGAATGGAGCACATCTGAGAGGAAAATTTGAAGCGTTGTTCTTATACACGCTTGACAAGAGTGCTTTGTAGGATATCTTTATTTAATTATTCTAATTTGTAGGTGTTAATTTGCTGCAGAATTCATTTTGCAGTGTGGCAATATTATTATATAAATACTGGCCTGTTGTCATTCTGGGCTGAGTATTTAAAGTGAAGGAATGACAATATTTTTGTCCTTTACTAGAGGAATCCCATAAACACTCACAGGGCGCATTACACAAATAAACATTAACAGATCAAATATATTGGATTGCACACTTATAGCAGGACTGTTCACCCGACTTACATTTTTAAATAATAGCCTATCTGTTTGCATTCTGTATTGTCTAATTTACTTTAATGCAGTGCAGATTTGGTGGAGAAATATGCTCAATTGTGTGGCTTAGACAAATTTATCATTTATATCATCAAGTACATTGTCACATATTGTGTGGCAAGTAATACATACATAGAAGTAATGCTCTTCAAACAACATGTAATAATAAATTCAGAAACTTAAATCACTCTAGGTACACAGGAGACAAGAATACATGCATCAAAGAACTGAGGAAGCTGAGGGCTTATATACAGGGATGATAATCAACGAAACATGGAACAGGTGTGATAATCAGTAGACTAATGAGTTAACAAGGAGACAAACTAGGAAATCAGGCAGGCAGACAGAAACCGAATATACACGTGTTATACATGACGCAGGTCATTAAGAGTATTCGGATCTACAGACACAGCCGTGCATAATGTACAGATACAGAGAAAATAATAACATAAATTACACTACTGTGCAGTAGTCCTAGACCACTAGTGTTTTCACTAGCAAAAAAGGGTTTTAAGTTATTTCTATCTTTTGCTGTAGTGTGTCATTTTGAGACGTACAGTTCTTCTGGATTTAGTCTGTCTCAGTTTGTTCTGTTTCTTCGTGTCGTTCCAGACAGACTGGATGATGATCAGATCAGATCTCTGGCTGCTGTCAGACAAAAATCTCACTGGATTATACCAATTAATGAATGTTTGGAAATGTAAACTGATATTTCCTACTGACACGCTACAGCAAAAGATAGAATAAATTACTTTTTTGGTGGTGAAAATACTAGCTGCCTAAGACTTTTGCGCAGTAGTGTAGATTCCAGGGATGTCTATTTGATCTTGATTTTACAACATTCTTACTTTGTCTAGCCACAGATGTTAAAATCCACCATCTGTCCATATGGTTCATTTTCAGAATAATAATTCTGTACGATTAACGAAGAATCATGCAGCTTATTAATCTTGCAGCCTAATGCTTTCCTAAATGTGTCAATAAGAATTAGTAAAGCATGATTAAATGTGTCAAGGCAGTTTAGATAGAGTAAGACATCAATAGCACAAAGGTTATTTTATGCTCTACAAAAGGTTCGGTGGCAATTATACAGAGGACAGAGGAGCCCTGCCTCTGGAAATGTTAAGCGACTTTGACACCATGTTGTTGATCAGCCCGGCAGCTATAGGATTTTTATAGAACAAGCCATTCCACCAAATCCAAATCTCTTCAGCATTTCAAAAAGACAGGCCCATTCAACCTTTTCTAAAGCCCTTGTGTGCATCCGCTGATAGCAGAGCCGTGTCAGACATCCCTCTTTGATGCTGAACAATATCCAGTCCATCTGGTCACTCGCTGTTAGGTAAAGTATTAGAGCAGCGAGTCTTCCTGCCTGAGTCTGTACACAGTTTTACTCTGTTCTGCAATCTAGAGAGCTTTCTCTTGAGTTTTGGTACAAAGCAAAAGGCAACTTAACTTTGATGCCTCCTAAGAAACCTTTATTTTGCCAAATTATAAGGTAGCACTGTATGTATCCTTTGTAGTGAATGCAATCTTAGAATTTGTTGCAGTGATCTCAGTGTACAAAGAAATCCAAGAAGAAGGACAAAGCAAAATGATGTTAATCTGATTTGAAATCCAGTGAGCTTTTTGCATATGTATAACCACAGAAAGTAGTCGATATCTGTTTGCTCACCTGTTATAGTGCTGATAGGGCATGGCGCTAGCAACATCAAGGCCATGAGTCTGATCCCCAGGGATGGATCGAGAGTCGGACTTGTAACCTGAAGGTCACGGGTTCGAGTCTCAGGTCCGGCAGGAATTGTCGTGGGGGGAGTGAATAATCAGCGCTCTCCTCCACCTTCAATACCACGACTGAGGTGAGACCCTTGAGCAAGGCACCGAACCCCCAACTGCTCCCCGGGTGCCGCAGCATTGGCTGCTCACTGCTCCGGGTGTGTGTTCACGGTGTGTGTGTGTTCACTACTGTGTGTGTGCACTTGGATGGGTTAAATGCAGAGCACAAATTCTGAGTATGGGTCACCATACTTGGCCACATGTCACGTCACTTCACTTCACTCAAATAATTTAGGTTTGTGAATCTTTTTTTTTTTTTTTTCACTTACATTTAGAATGATTGATAAGCATTTTAAAAGCAATTTATAATATTATTGAAATTAGGAACATTATTTGTAGATACAAGGAAAGACAGCTAAAACTTTAAATTTAGTTGACTTTGTTTTCTGCTCGGGATGAAGGACCAGAACTTAAATGAAACACTCCTGCTCTATGTCTTGTGCATTGCCTCGAGGAAGCCCACCATGTCATGATGGAGCAGCTGAAGGACCTCCTTGTTTTGTTTTTTTTTTGGAGGGGGAGAGTTTTATTTGCTGTATTTGAGCAATTATACATTGGTATTGAACGCTGTAAGGAGGAAGATGTTGCAGAGAAGCTGCAGCAGCTGACATAATGATGGCACAAATGGCTATTTCCAATACGTCACCAGCCTCCATTTACCTGGGTGTGAAGCTGTGGCAGATTGCGAGGACCCACTCTAATGGCGAGCTGTGGGTGAAATGTGATGGCGTTTTTGTCTAGCTAGCACTATATTTGTGTTTGAACCAGTTACATCAAGCTTTCACATCTAAATTGACCGATGAACATATTGGCAGCCAAGTGGTAAAAATGTGTCATTGTGAATGTGAATAAACTTTAATGCAGCATAACTTTAATGCATGTTTCTACTAATGTGAAACTCTGCCTAGTGCATTACATTTTTATGCGAGTTCATTCCCATTTCAAGCTTTTCCGTTCAGGATTTCATACACACTTTCAAAATGTGCATCAAACTAGTTGGACAGAAACCCAGCAGCTCACTTGGGTTCAAAACAAAACTTATACCTTTGTATCTACATTAAAAAAGGCCATCAGAGTGAATGTTCCTATATTTTTTGTTGACTTTTTCTGGTTTTGGCAATATTAGGGCTTCTCAAAGAGGTAGGAGGAACACTCTGTTTCTTGCAGATCTCAAAAAGACGGCAGTTTAATTTGCCAGGCACAAACAATCCTTCTGCTTTATCCCCTTGCTCATAAAAAGTTTATTTTAGTTTCTGTAACTTTCATCAGCTCTATTTGCCGACAACTTATTATATTGTTCTATAAAAAGTTTCTTATGTGCATCTGCTGCACAGCCATTTATTTGGTGAGGAATGTCTTTTTTTTTTTTTGTTCAGTTTTGCACTACAAAAGTGTCGTCGTTTGTCAGGACCGCTTGTAAGCCTCAAATCCCTTCATTTTATACAAAGAAATGTACAAATCTTAATGTCTTTGTGACAGGTACGGTTTTACTGAAGGAGACTGGCTTATCTCATAGACGATACGGCGAGTGACACAATTGCCTGCACTGTTCATGTGAATATATAGGAAAAAAGAAGCCAAATAGTTCCATTGTCACAGTGCTAATTTTTTTTGTGTGTGTGTGTGTGTGTGTTTTTAAAAATGAAAAATGCAGTTTCATGGCCGGCAAATTTTCTCAGTTGGCCACACGTTTATTTTGGACCTTGCAAAGTGGCATGTTTGCAAAGTGTCAAAACTAAATCGCTCCCATTATAATGAATGAAGCTGTCTACTCTTAAACACACACACACACACACACACACACATACACACATACACAGAGAGAGACAATAGGAAAATGACAGCTGTGTTTACAGAGTTTATAATAACCCCTCCACACACCAGCCCATCACACATCTCTTTTGCTGTTAATGACATTTTCAGGAAAATGCCAAGGAGTCACATTTAGGTTGTAGAAATGCACTGATGCACACACACACACACACACTCTCGCCACCCCCTGATAAACAAGCTAAACTAAGTCGTTTCTGATCTTTCTATCTTTGATGTGTGCCAGGTTATTTTAGCACCTGAGCTGCTCTTACACACACATGCTTATGTGGCTGCACATCCAACAGCCATCAGGTGCTACAATATCTTTGATGTCTGAAAAGGAAACACACATGTACAGACTAACAGAGTGCAGATCACAACAGACATTGATTCAGAGCGGATTGAATTCTTTCATTACCTTGTTTATTAGGAGGCTGAAGAATGGATGAAATCTGGTGAAACCACTTTCCATTTCGACTAACACCAACTAGGCATGAATAATGTTGACTAAAAGCCAAATAACAATTTAGGCATCAGTTCCTCACAGACAAATTCAGGTCCTGCCTTACACTGTTTTGTCATTGAATGTCCTGTTATTCGTCACATTAGGGAAGTAACGTAGTTTGCGACTGCTGTCTCATGTTGACTTTAATAATCATCAAGAGAACAATGTCACAGGATGTTTTGTTGAAGCAGCATTTCACATGGGGTCAAGGTTACACTGAGCTTTTAAAATGAAAGCAAAAATGCTATAAAATTTGTCATAATGAAAATTCATGAACATGTCCTCATCGTTTGTTTTATGAAAACTGTATATCAGATAAATAACTTAATTACATGATCAGACAACCAGGCCAGTTCTCCAGTGTGCATAAGGAAATTGCCCTGTGGTAATTGAATATCTTTGACAGAGATAGATGTGCTTAATATCACCTTTTGCCTGTGGCATTTGATATCAGTCTGTATGGAGGTAGAGGCTCTGCTGGCTTTGTGCTGGCCTGTGACCTGTCATTTATTCACACGCTCTTCTTCTCCAAGTTTATCATTAAGAATGAGGTCAGAGGAGTTGGTCAAGCGTATCTCTTAATCTTTATGAACAGATATTACTCTGTTATTACAAAATAGGTATATGCAAAACTGCACAGTCAAAGATCTACTAGTCAGTGGGTTGTCTGAATAAGTAATGGAGGAATTGGTGTTAATTGGTGTTTGGCCTTGCAAAATAAGGCCAGTTTAGGGCCGTGTCTACCAGACACCAGGCCTACATGTGTAGACATTCGACTGAATATGGATGTTAAGCATATCTGTTCAATAACGAAACTTATTTTCAAGGTCATTGTGGATCCTTAAATTCAGTTTTATCAAATTTGAGGCCATAAAAAGACTTAAATGCATTAAATGGAGAAAGAGAAGTCTTAATTATAATTTCAAGAGGTCTTAAATTTGTGGATGAAAAAAGGTTATGATTTAATTAAATATGAGTGCTGAATCTCTGAAGGGAACGATGAGTTATTATTATTTTTTTTTGTAATCTTACCTCCGAATAACGCCTAATAAGGTAGTCTTAATAAGCACAGTGCAGCTTTGTATAGAAGCATTACCAGGGTAATATTTCTGCCATTCCATAAACACCACCTACTGGCAGAAAATGAATTTTAATATTATTGTTTTATGGACCTGAGCTAACATGAACTAACAATGAACAATTGTATTTTTATTGACTAATGTTAACAAAGGTGAATAAATACTGTAAAAGATAAATTGCTCATTGTACATTTTAGTTCTTGCATTTGCTAACATTTACAATAAGGTATCATTATAGTCCTCACAGATGAACAACAGGTTATTCATTATAAAGGAAACATTGATGATTTGAAGTCAACAATAGTTGTGAGATTTGTACAGAAGGTGATGAATTTGTTGCAGAAGCTCTGCTTTGATGACTGTACTTCAGAAGGGATGAATGTAGGGTCTTTGTAATCTTGCTAATGTTGCATTATACAAGGCCCTTTGCGGAAGTTCTCCCACGCAGTGCTCGTTTTCTTCTGAGTCTGTTTTAGCGTGCTGACAGCCAGCCAGCTTCGAACTTTGTCACTGTGCTTTCAAAACATGTTAACCCTAAATAATGGGCAATTCTATTATTATGATAACAACTAAAACTACATTGTTAACTTTGCCTTAAATACATCTTATTATATGGAACACGATTTTCTTGAGCTTTGGAAATGAGAGTTCATTGTACTTGTCAAAACATAGTCTTCCTCTCCAGTTCAAAAAAGCATTTATTGAAATGAAAATGTGAAAATGACTTCTACTGAGCTACATGATCAGATACATGTGAATGCATGAACAAAATACCTTCCACATTTATATAAATAAACTTGCCAGATGTAATGAAGAAGTAGAGTACAGGTGCTATTATTCCTAAACATCAGAAGAACTGAGTTAAATGTGGTAAAGCCTCAGATGATTTGCATATATTCTTAAAAGATGATGTCGATTCTTTACCTCTAATAGATTTGATAAAAAATTTTTTACTGGAATAAAAGTATATTTGTTCCCCTTGGCAATAATTTTTCAACAAATTTTTTAGAGTCCCTTTTAAAATTGTTTGTGACCATTTCACTTACTTACGATTGGTTATTCCCTTAGATCCAAAAGATATTTTTAAACTTAATTTTAGTGCTGCAATAAAGAGCCTTAAATCCACCATTGAAAAATGGAAGCTTTTGCCTTTATCATTAATCGGCCGTGTTAATGCTATAAAGATGGTGGTCCTTCCAAGGTTTTTATATCTCTTTCAGAATCTACCCATTTATCTTACTAAATCGTTTTTTAAAAATCTAGATTGTATTATTTTCCCTTTTATTTGGAGTTTTAAGACTCATCTTATCTCTAAGGCACACTTAAGCCGACGCCGACAAACTAGTGGCGACGAAAGCAGACTGCAGGGTCGGCTCACGTCGGCAGCATCTGGGTCCAAAGTTGCCTTGACACACCAAGCCGACGCTCGACACCCGATGGCCAAGTAGCTCGTCGGTTCTGCGCCTTTCTTGCGCACTGGTTCGCCAGCTGAACAGCCAATCAGAACGATCATATGGCCCGACTGACCGACGAGCTCCGACGCCGATTCAACATGTCGAATTGGCCGAAAACAAGCCGACGGCGCAGAAAACACTGAGAAAACTTAGTCGGCCGACGAACAAAAACTGCCCGACGGCCGACCGTCGTCTTTAAAAAAAATCTAAAGAGATGGGGGGGCTGGCAATGCCAGTTTTTCAACATTATTATTGGGCCGCAAACGTAAGGGCTTTGATGTACTGGAGTATTGATTCGCCCAGTTTTAATGAGAATTCAGATTTTCCTACATGGATTCACATGGAATCTCATTCTGTAAACAAGAGCTCTCTCCCTGCCTTATTACTTGCCAGTTTAAACGCTCCTTTAAAGAGCATTTCTAAAAATTTTGTAGTACATACCTCTTTAAGAATATTGAAACAAATTATGAAATTTCTTGGTATCACACAGTCTTCTCTATATTCTCCCATTTGTAAGAATCACAATTTTACACCTGCTCTGAGCGATAGAATCTTTCAATTGTGGAATAATAAGGGTCTTTTTTCATTTAATGAACTATACACTGATGGTCGCTTTGCCTCTTTCGATCACCTTCTAAGTAAATATGGTCTTTCTCGCTCTCATTTTTATCGCTACTTGCAGACTCGGCATTATGTTCAGCAAGCTTTTTCCGATTACAGGATCCAGCAGGAAGAACACCGGTTCTATAAACTAGTGCGACAAGCACCGGATACTAGGCATATGGTTTCGCAATTTGTTTCCCTCTTCTCATCGCAGTTAAACATTTCTTCTGATTATCTTAAGGTAGCTTGGGAAAAGGATGCTGGCATCAACCTATCTGACGACCTCTGGTCTGAAATCCTGCAGAGAATTCATAGCTGCTCTGTCAGTGCAAGACTTCAATTAATTCAGTTTAAAATTGTACACAGGCTGCACTATTCTAAAGTCAAACTCCACAAGATATACCCAGCAGTGCTCCAGTTTGTGATCGATGTCAGGGCACAGAGGGAACATTATCTCATTCTTTTTGGTTCTGCCCTAAACTTCATAGGTATTGGCAAGATATATTTTCTTGGTACTCTGTGGCATATAACCAGGCTTTCCTGCCTGAAGTGGAATTGGCCATCTTTGGTTACTCTGACACAGTTTCATCTTTGCCTTATTATTTAGAGTTGGCACTGATGTTGGGCATGGTGGTGGCCAAGAGAATCATATTGAGGGAGTGGAAATCCACTGCTCCCCCATGTTTTCAGAGGTGGCTTGCTGAGATGGCCTCTGTCATACACCTTGAGAAATTACGGTTTAATGAATCAAAGTCTCTTAATAAGTTTTCTAAGATCTGGGGTCCTTTCCTCCAACAGCTAAATAACAGTAGTACTTAATTTTTTTTTTGGTATATTTGTGATATAGTGGTTTCCATGCTGATTTCATCTCCCCTTTTGTTTTTTCCTCTGTGTTTTATCGTTCTCCTTTGTAACTATTCTAGGCACTTATGTCTTTTGTAATGTAGCCTGCCCTTTTTGTTTTTTTTTCTATGTACTTTGTTTTGTGTTTTGTGTCATGGTATGTTGTTGTTAAATGTTGTTGTTATAAAACTAATAAAAAGCAATATGGGGGAAAAAAATAATAATGTGGTAAAGCCTGTCAAAGTTTAGTTTAGTTTACTACTTTATTAATCCCACAAGGAACAATTGCACATTTTGTTGTTCCTGGACATTCTGCAGCTCCTTCTGAAGATTCCCAGTGTTAAAAAGTTGGGACTTATCATATTTATCATACTTACTGTATTTTGAACATGATTCCTGGTTATTTTACTCACATCTTAATAGCTGAAGTGCCACATTTCGCTGGTAATTGTTTTGTCACTGTATGATATATGCAGTATCTGGATCAGAGGTGCCCATACCTTTTAACAAAAAGGTAAAACAGTAAACTGTCTTTGGCTGCGTTTTCTGAAAGCATCATAAGTAAATTGTAGAAAACACTGGCACCAATACTTTTGAGAGATACTCCCCAGTCCTGTTCCCTTATTATAGCTCTGAATGTCTTTCATGACTGCGACCAGTTGTCCTGTTTTGGGAGGATCATTCTGTCTTGTCTGCTTGCACCTGACACTGTGGTGAATGCCATGGCTTGGTGCTGTTAGGACCAGAAGGAGACACCGTCAAAACGTGTCCTAACCAGGTGCAATGCAATAATGCAACGAGTGATAAAAGCTCTTTCATGTTAAATCAGAGTTTCTGTCTTAACCAGCTGTGATGAGCGACAGGACATTTTGTGGAGGCACTTGGCTTGTACTCCTATGGCCTGCCAGGAAATCTCATTCATCCAAAATCTGACTCTGCAAACTGTAATTTACACATCAGCTGTGCTCTTATTGGCTGCAATTGAGTCGTGTCATGCCGAGTTTCCGTTTTCATAAAGACAAGCAAATTACTTTATGCTGAAAACATAGAAAGGGCACGATTTCAGAAATGTTCATCACCGAGACAGATGGTAGGATTATTCTAGACAGTCTCCCACACTCCTTCACATTTCTCCATGTCCATCTTCTAATTATCAAATGCAAATGAAGCAGAAGAGCTTTTGTATAAATGAGACGTAAGAGTTTACTGTGGTTGAAAGCATGCGGATGCTAAAAGACAAAGCATACAGCATCATCATGCATTAGGAGCGAAGTGAAAAGCTCCAGGTAAACAGGTTAGTCTGGCATGAAGGAATGTTAACAGGGTCGCACTTGTTTCCATGGTGATGCTTTGGGCTTGTGTTGCGCTCTTGATTGATTTTCACCCCTGCGTTCATTGTGTATGACTCCATCAAGGACTAATGATGCTCTGCTTTTGAGACCGCATGACTGAATAACTACGACTCAATGACTTGATTTGATTAAGGAACACAAACTAACTGGCTTTCAAAATGTTTTGACAACCCAGAAGAAGATCTGCAGCAGCGACAGGCTGACCTTGGTCTGTCGTGCTTTAATACAATACGGTGTTCAAATGCTAAACCTTCAGGCATTTGAGCTGCAGCAGTAACTCAATCCCCATAAAAGCGTTATTGTTCCAGAGCCTTTCACTTTCAGCAAATATGAGTTACATTTTCTAGGCTGATGATGTTCTGCATAACTCAAGTGCTTTCAAAATAATGCTTTTGATTTACCTTCCACTGAGTGTGTCTTCATCCTTGACTGTTTGTACTGTGAAAGTGTTTGAAACTTCTAGTGGATAACCTCAGTTTGACCCTTCACTAAGCTCCGCCTTTATTCACCAATCTCACCAATCACAAACCACTGCCAACTGCCCGCATTGTCAGACAAGCTTTCTCTCTGTTCTAAAGCATGTCTGTACATCTTATATATTCGAATAGTGTTAAATGGAATTTTTAATTAATGCACAACATTCCATCAGCGTTCCCCTTCGGGTGACCCTTGTCCTGGCAAGAAGTCTTTTCCCGATCCCTTTCCCCTCTCTTCTGTCCAATCGCTTCTTGCTCACCATCTTCTCAAAGTAAAGGCAAAATGGCTAAAAATATAACTTCAAAATCATGGCTGGAGGCACTTACAATAGTGACCCATAAATACACAGAGTACACATGAAGTGCTTTTTTTCCCCTCATATCTTTAGAAGCGCATGCTGTTTATTATGTCAGCCCTGATTCCCAAATGATGTTTAGCATCAGTAAGGACGTTACATTTGCAAATGACTGTTAATAACTGTCATAATATTCATTTAGTAACTGTGAATAATTGATAATAGCAGTAGTCTCCCGTGGAAATGACTTGGTGCTCTTCTTGCCGAGAACCCAAAATCAAAGTCGCCACCTTTGGCGTGTTGATGATGTGCCTCGCATATAGACTCTGTAAGCACGTCATCACTTCCTCTTTCATCTTCTCCCTCATTCTGAGTATCTGCAGTGGGGTGAGTGCATTTCTGTATTCCTGCAACTTGTTAGATAGTGACTTTACTGTCTGGGCTCTATGCTTCCAGCTATTGACAGCATTACTGCTCTGTTCAGGGTGAGTGAGGTTTTTTCAAAGCGCCTAGTGCAGACCTGAAAATATATGCATATAAACAGTTGAGAAATAAAAATAATAAAACTGCAGTTGTGTACCTGCATTTCCAACCCGCTTCCCGACTCCGCTGGAAGATGACATACTCATGGAATTAGATGTTAATTTTGACAGTCTGCTTACCATTGACAGTGCCACCAAAAGATCATCATTGTCTAACCCTCTTCCCAAAATTGAAAAGAAACTATATTTATAGAAGTAATGGGCAAAATGCAGGAGGTTTGATGAGGATGCAGGCTTAACTGCAGTTTTCAGGGAGTCTGGAAAAGTCCCAGTAAGAAGTGAGGCGTTCATCACTTCTAAGAGATCTGCTTCTAAACAGTTAAGCACATTTTTGAAAAAAGATGTGGGAAGTGTGTCAAGATAGCAGGTTGACGATTTAAGGTGCTGTACTATTTCTACTAAAATTTTGCTATCAATTGCTTCAAAAAAAAAATAATTTTGAAATTGCGGTCGAATCTGTGTGACCTCTGCATAACTTGAGGATGTGCCAATCTCCTTTCTGATATTATTGATCTTCTCAGAAAAGAAAGAAGCAAACTCATTGCATTTGCTGTCGGAGAGTATTTCACCGGGAATCTGAGTTGGGGGGTTTGTTAGTCTCTCAACAGTAGCAAAAAGAGTGCGAGTGTTGTTTAAGTTACTGTTTATGAGGTTTGAGAAGAAGGTCTGTCTAGCTGTGGCTAGTTCCACATTGAAAGCATGAAGGCTGTCTTTACAGATGCTATAGTGAATTTCAAGTTTAGTCTTCCGCCACATCCGCTCAGCTTTTCTGCATTGTCTTTTCATACTCTGAACTGCTGTTGATTTTCTCCAAGATGATTTTTGTCTGCCATTCTTCTTGCTGACTTTTTCAGGAGCGATATCATCAATAACATTCTTAACTTTTGAGTTAAATGAATCCAGGAGAAGATCAACAGGGTCTGCAGAAATGCTTGGTGTTAAAGATATAGCCTTCATAAATAGTGCACTAGTGTTCTTGTTAATGCATCTCCTTCTGACAGAGACAGATCCAGATTCAGTGGTAATAGAGATCAATATATCAAAGAAAATACAGAAGTGATCAGATAGTGCTACATCCTTAATAACAATGGATGAAATCTTTAGGCCTCTACTGATGAGTAAATCTAGAGTGTGTCCACGATTGTGTGTGGGTCCATGCACATGCTTGATCAGGTCAAAAGTGTTTAAAACAGTTATAATTTCTTTTGCAGTTTTGATTTCTGCACTATCTATGTGAATATTAAAATCCCCTGCAATAGTAAAACAGTCAAACTCTGAGGAAATCATTGATAACAGTTCTGTGAACTCTTCCACAAAGGCTGGAGAGTATTTTGGAGGCCTGTAAATAATGATAAACAGAATGCGTGGAGCACCTTTCAGCACAATACCTAGGTATTCAAAAGACAAATACTGACCAAATGACACTTGCTTGCATTGATAAACATCTTTAAATAGAGTACTACTAGAATAGGTTTTTATTTATGATAGTTTCAAAATTTTTATTTTTTTTTCTTGTGCATATTTTACATTACTGCACCATCTCAGTCTGAAGAGTCCCAGTCTGTTTCAAGCATTCTGTTTAGATCCTGTTTTAATTAAACCCCTCCTTCCAAAACACAAAATATGCTCCAATTGTTTAGCTGGCCCAGAGTGTTGATTGGTAAACCACTTAGGGCGTGTTCCCGAAATGTCACGCCCCTTACCATAACTGTAAGTTCCATCTGCTCAGCTATAAATATTAAAAAAAGGCATCAGTTTTACCATATTTTGCCATTTGAGCCTGATTCAGACCTTGAAAATATCTACGAACAAAAGGATCATGCAGATTCTTTTCAAGTGTTTTGGAACCAGGGTGTAATAAAGAGTCATGTTTATTTTCTTTTAAAGAATATTTTCCTTTGGAGTGAGCTTTGTAACCTTGCAGATCTTTTTTATGCTCAAACAATGACATTAAGCACTAACTAAAATAGGACCCCTTTAATTTTTTCTAGAGTACAAGAAAAGCTGCCTTAGCAAGGCTAGGCTTAGAACCGAAACTAACAGCTGCATTCAGGCAAAATAATCACCTTCTCCCATTCTGTATCAAGACAAGATCTGAGATGTTTGAACGTGGAATGCAAGCACACCGATGGGCTAAAATGTAAAAGATTCTGACATCCTTGGTCCGAAAGCGTTAACACCCTTCAATGCCTCACTCCCCAAAACACAGCTAATGCAGATCAATTGGATCCAGTTCTGTGGCCTTTGGGTCCAATGGCAGGCAAAGCAATGGGTTTTAAGTTTCTAGTCCTCTTATCTGTATCAGGCAGGACTAGGCTGTGCCAGCTCCTCCTGGTCAGGTGTTTGGATCAGCAGTTCAGGAGGCATTATAGCAGGGGTAGCCAACCCTGTTCCTGGAGACTACCATCCTACAGAGTCCAGCCCCAACCCTGCTCCAACACATCTGAGTCAATCAATGTGTTCAGGATTACTTGAAATCAACATGCAGGTCTGCTGTTTCGAACTGAAATATGCAGGAGAGTATCTCTCCGGGCTACCCCTGTGGTTCACAACCACATTTCTGGAGCCATCCCAACATATCTCTCTAATCAAACAAACCTGATTCCAAGAGCTGAAATGGGCCTGTCAAGACATGCAAAATATGCATTGTTGGGATGGCTCCAAGAAAGTGGTTGGGAACCGCTGCATTAGAAGGTGTATTTACAGCTGGTGAAACAACAGCACTTTCATTTCATCACGTCTCATTTTAGACTTTTTAGTTAAAATACCTGCTGTTACTCATACTCTGAATCTCAAATGTACTTTGGGAAGTGGAACTGAAGCTAGAGCTGCGCGATTAATTGAAATTAAACTGGTACTGCGTTTCGACAAAGGCTATATTTTTTTTTCAAGTGCGGCTTGTCAGTGAAGCACAGTTCTGTGATCAGTAGTAAATCTCCATCCGATGGCCAGAGGGCGCTTTTGCGTTGAAATTCCAAATATGCATTATACGGTAATGCACGTCGTTCCAGGAAATCCCATATAACCGTAGCTGAATAAACAGAAGATTGAACCCCACAGAGCCGTACCTCACTGACAAGCTGCGCATAACAGCTTTAGCGAATTTCATAATCGCACTAAACAGAAAGATTTAATTGCAATTTCATTTTGATTCTGATTGTGCAGCTCTAACTGAAACTCTGGTCTGCCATGGCATATCCACAAACTCTCAGTTAAAGACCCCTGTATACATCTCCCCATTCAGCTTCATTACCAGTTTCCCTTTACTCTCATTTCAAACAGTTTCCCCTTTGGATTACCTTTGGCTTCAGGGCTATTTGCAAGGTGTGTGCTGTCAGCTCTCGCTTCCCTGCAGCGTGAAGGCGAATCCCATGCTTCCGTTCTCAGCTGTTGACTGACAATGTGTGACGCCTCCGTAACTCATGTCACAAAGCTGGGTTTTATGCTCAATCATGACAAGTGTCGTTCTTTTGCAGACTATCCAGTATATCTCTTTCAGTTAGACTAACAGCATGTCAGCTTCTCTCTCCACTGTCACAGCACAATGTATTTGACGCACAATAACTCAGGAGCTGCCAGTCAAACTTGTCCAATATATCACACTGTTAAGTCTTGGAGGAGTTTTAGCCACAGCAACACCTGTGGTCAGACTGGATATGTTACATTTACACCCATTTCAGCTCTGCCTGACTGTTAGAGGCCTGTCAATCAAGACACAGAGGCCATTAGTAAGAGTGACGGGTTGGAAGTCTATGTTGATTAAACCCCATTCGCATAATGCAGCTTCACCTGGTCCTTAACACTTTGTTTTTCCATTTGAGCTGAGGAGGAGAGTAAATGGCTTTCTTTTTTATTATTTTATTTTTGTATTGGCCATTGCCAATAAAATTGCAATATGTGTTGGTGAAATGCATCCTGCCTGTAGTGGGTTCCAGGGTACCTACGAGTGAAATTGCGACCGCATCCTGCTGCTTTACTGACAATCTTGTTGAGGCAATATTGTAAATGGGCCAGCTGTTTTGTCAACATTTGAATCTTGAATCATTAATCATTAATCATGTTGCATCAACATGGTCATTGTGCTTAGATTTCATTTGGTGACTGATGATCACAGTCCTTCTAGTTACTTCAGAAATTGATGGTGAGGGTGGACAGAGTCACTTTAAGGCGAAACTCCAGTGTTAACAAAAAATAAAGAAAGAAAGAACGCAAACGCAATGCTGAGGTACACTGGAGCAGAGACAAGAGTCTGTTTTTGGAAAGGATGTTAATGGAGGAAAGGCTTTAGTATGCTGAAAAAAACTACTTTTGTGAGGAAACGGCTTATTTAATGAATAGACAGTCTATCTGCTAATCTTCAATATGGTTGTCGTTAATTATTTGTTTTGGATTGATCTTTCTTTAGAGTTTTTTATAAGATAAGTCACAGGCAATTTTGCGACAGGTATGATTCAGTTTACGGCATTTCTCAGTAATTGATATGGTGTCCGCAAACATGAGCTGCATCCGAAAACTGTAAAATGCTGCCTTCGGAGGACACATTTCAAGATAGGAAGGCATCAAGGCACATTCGAATCCAAAGTTAGCTTCACATCCTGCATCCTGAGATTTTTGAAGTCAGCATAGATGTATCCTTCGCTGCCTTTTAATATCCCACAATCTTATGTGTTCCATTCTGTGATGATTGAGCTAAAAAATAAAGATTGCATCTGAAAGTTGCGTTTGGTGGTCAGTTTTTGTGTAAATGTGTTTCTGACCAACTTTTTGCACTTTTGATGATATTTCTAGCGAGAAATCAAAGCTCTTTCTGTTTTGTTGTAGAGCATTAAACCGCTATGCTGCCTCAGAAACATGTCCGAAATCAATTTTGTGAGGTGCCTTCGTGCGCAAACACTGCCTGCGAAGTCATTGCTGGATAAGGCAGCGAGGCAACAAGTCAGCTGCCTAGGTTTTCGGATGCAGCTATTGATTGGCTGTAATTGACAACAATTAAAAAATATCAACGCTATAATGTAGTTAGTAGTGCCCTCTGGTGGTTTGGAGCCAAAGAAATAGAATGCTGGTTAAAAGACTATTTCAAAGTCAGTATACAACACAAAACAATAAACTTAAATCTGTAAAAAAAAAAAATCTGTAAAATTAAATAAACAGCTTAGTAGCTCAAAACATAACTTTTAACAAAATAATTAATGTAAGAGCGCTTATAAAATGGCAATATATCTTATACGCTTCACATTTCTGCTTTTAAATGCTCCAGAAATTAGCCTGTGTATAAACTGGAGACTTTAGAACTAATGGTCAATGAAAAGACTTTGGAAGAAATCATGATGTACATACAGAGTATATATGCGTGATATGTCAGCATGTCACAAGGTGACAAATTTGATAGGTTGTCAGCAGGAATAAAGCCACTGAGGCATTTTTGCTCAGCTGTGCCTTCTGGCGGTCCTTCACCAGTCACAGAATCACAGTTACGTGCATAACCTGCGTTATCATTGTAATCGCTGCCAAATGAAGCTTTTTCATTGAACTGTGATCAGCTTTTGCGGTACTAAACTGCTGTGGAAATGCAAAACGAGCCGAACTGAGCCATGCCGTTCTGAACCGTGCCGAGCCGAGTCGTACCAGGCAGTGGAAATGTGCCATTAGACATGCCCTGAGTGAGCTGAGAGCTGTCCGCCATTGTGTTGACTCCGGTGCAGGGGAAAACAAGATGTCTCCGATTACACGATTGAGGTGTTTTGTTGTTGGACTTAATAATGAATATAGCAGTCGTCATTTACTCCCGACATCTGAGCCGCTGAAGACGCAGAGGATTAGTGTTACTTTCGTTTTGAAGTGAATGCACCGATCCCCAATTTGCCTAAATGTGTCTATGTTCACTCGAATCATTTGTGATCCAGCCTCACCTACAGAAGAAGTGATTATAAGGTTTTTTTTTTATTAATCTTTGCAAATCGCATTTCCTAATAATGTATTAGTTAGCCAGTTTCGCAGCTAAAGTAAACAGTACTGCTCGTCACCCCACGGAAGAGAGGGGCGGGGTCAGCAGAGCTCATTAGCATTTAAAGGGACTATAAAGGGACTATAATGGCTTGCTAAAAACAGAGCTGATTTTGACCGGTTTAAAAAGGTGTTTTTTACACTACCATTGAGAAATTTTAACCAAAGTATGTTATAGACTTTTCATTAAGACCCTAAAGATTCATATCAACTTGTGCAAAATGGGCATCCGATGACCCCTTTAAGGTACAGTATGCAGCAGAATAAAACTTCACTTACTCTCAATAATAACTCAATAATTCACCCAAAAATGAAAATCTGTTGAAAATGTATTCACCCTCAGGCCATTCAAGATGAGGAATTGCCATTTAATTCTATCACTTGCTCAGCAGTGGATGCTCTGCAGTGAATGGGTGCCATCAGAATGAGAGTCCAAACAGCTGATAAAAACATCACACTAAGTTTCACTTGAGCAAGCATTATTATGGATTATGGACTCATATTTTAACTGGAAGCAATGGTTTGAAGTCACTTTAGTTTATTACAAACATGCAACTTTTCTCTTTATAAGACATTGATGGACTAGAGCCATATGAATCACTTGTGGATTATTGTGATGTTTTTATCAGCTGTTTGAACTGGCCTGAGGGTGAAATGTTCAAAATTTCAGACATATATTATAACGTGCCTTCAGCAAATTTTCATTTCAAATGAAAATTTGCTGAACATACTATATTATATATTATAATGTCTTGAATTTTGTATCAGCAATTCAGCTTTCAGTATCAGAAGGAAGTTGTTTTCAGGCCATTTAGAAATGTAATATCCGCACGTTGCTGTTATTGTGAGAAGTTACTGGTTCTCCTGATATGATGCTCTTACAGTTAGTAGGCACTAGTGTTTGTATCCTCTCCTCATCGTTAGTGTTGCCGCTGGTAAACAGCTTTGATTATTGCAGAGACCAATACGGTGGTAAGTGAGAGGGTTGTTTGGATACTCTGACCTGTAACAACCGTACTTTCATCCCCAATCTTACACTGAGCCTTTTAGAGGTACAACCTCCCACCATGTAGCGGTCCTGCTGGCTCAAATCCTGTTTCCTGGCAACGCTTCTGTTACTTTGCCTCATTTTTGTCTTCCCACACTTTGGTTTCTCCAGATTTGATTCATCACATCCAGAATGTTGACATGAATGTATAATGAATGTTCTCATAGTCACATGCCACATATAAGTGTTGTGAAGGACGATTTTGTTTTCTTGTTTTTCCTTATTTAATTTGATTTTGTACACAGTTCTTATAATAAGCTTAATTTACTGAGTCCAGATTCCAGATTGTATTCCCTCACTCTCTGAATTTTCACACCAGCCAAATTAAATAATTTAGGTCACACAAAATGTATTATTGTTGTTGTTATTTTTAAGTATTCTTAGATGAGTTGAACAAACATCTGGATTTAAAAATTAAAAAAAATTTGTTGCAGCCTCCCTCACTTGTAAGTAGCTTTGGATAGAAGCTTCTGCTAAATGAATGACTGTAATTTAAATGTAAATGTAGCTGTTAATGCGAATGAGTGCTGGAAGTTGGATTAAAGCCAACACATCCTGATGAGCAGTCTTTGTGAATGGAAGAGCTATTTATCTAAGTTTAATAACAACTGTAACAAATGTATCCTCAAAGAGGTTTATAATGACAATGTAAGGGATTATTGAGTAGTTGAAGGACAGTTATTTCACAAAACAGCTTGTAGAGTAAGACAATGAAATATATAGTGCTTTAAATGTATAGTATGTTACTAATAACTGGATAGAATTCAGTTTTTGTTGCAGGGCTCTGCTGAACATTCGACTGATTCAAACATACAACTATAGAGTCATTTTGAGCAGTTCATGAAAGTAGTGGCTCATAAGAGTCAAACTACACTGGTGGCACTGCTTAATTTGTTGAGTACAGCTAGCAGTGGTGACACAATATAAAGACATTTGTCTAATTATTATTTGGCCCCTTTCTTAAAAGACGAGCACAATGAATTGCTATATAGTTTGATTTATAAAAATTATTCTCATATATTTACATTTTGAGCCAATTATATTATATGTATTATGTTTACATTTGCCTTACTACAGTATATGCGTTATATATAGTATATGCGTTTACACTGACTATTTAATGTAAGTTGTGGAGTTTCATTCACAGTAGACAGATAACAAGATGTGCTCATGACAGAACTGCTGCTTTACTGTAATCAGAGCTCCATACTTTAACTGCTTTACATCTCATTTACATCACGGACAAATGTTTGCTGATTCGTCTAGATGCGCTAAACCACTGTACACTTGTGCTAGCCCACAAGGTTTACACCAAATGACTTTAATCTAGAAAGATGAACACAAAATCTTGTAGTGGAACAGTGAAAATGAAAAATATTGAAGACAGGACTACATTGCTAACCATAACATAACTATTTCCATCAGCAATTCTATGGCTCGGTTCCAAAACCTAGAGAGCTGCCTATATAGACTGCATTATAAAGGGATAGTTCAGCCATCAGGTACCAACGCTCATTTTGTTTCAGATGGACTCAAGGAGTAGAGGGACAGAAATCTCTCAGGTTTCTATAAAAATATCTTCATTTTACCACTTTCTACAGTAGAATTGTGCTTTTAGACCTTTCCACACAAAGTGAAATTAAACGAAAATGCTAAACAAATCGCAGGTGAACACTCCACTGATGCCTTACACCTGTAAAGCCTGTCATACAAAATTTATATATATATATTTTAATGGAACAACCTTTAGACAAAAATTTTTTAAGTTTTCTTTTTCTTTTCTTTTTTTGTTAAGTATCATGTTTAATACATCAGGCTTTCGTGGCTCATATAGTGTGATTTAGTGAGAATATGGAGCAGATACTCGGAAGAAATAAACACCTGAGTTTTATTCAGAGGCTCAAACTAAGCAAAAATATGCAACTTGGTGCAGATGCCGATCCATACAGTCATGGCCAAAAATATCGGCACCCTTGCAATTCTGTCAGAAAATGCAACCCTTCTCTTAGAAAATTGTTCCAATTGCAAATGTTTTGGTGTTCACGTGCTTATTGTTTTTGTTTGCGCTGCAACAACACACAAAAAAACTGAGAAGAAAAGTCAAACTTGATAAAATTTCACACAGAACTCAAAAATGGACTGGACAAAATGATTGGCACCTTGTCAAAATTGTAAGAAATAATTGCTTTTCAAGCATGTGATGCTCCTGTAATTTGTATTTAGACACCTGTGGCAAGTTACAGGTGTGGGCAATATAGTAATCACACTTGCAACCAGTTAAAATGGAGAAAAGTTGACTCAACCTTTGTGTTGTGTGTCACACTGAGCATGGAGAAAAGAAAGAAGTGTAAAGAGTTGTCTGTGGATTTGAGAGAAAAAATTGTTGAAAAACATGGACAATCTCAAGGCTATAAGTCCATCTCCAGAGATCTTAATGTTCCTGTGTCCACTGTGCGCAATATCATCAAGAGGGTTACAGCCCATGGCTTTTTGGTAAAGGACATCATGGCACTCTTTACAGAAAAAGAAATGAGGTCTTCAAAGAAAAGAACAGTCCCTACAGTCAAACATGGTGGAGGTTCAAAGATGTTTTGGGGTTTCTTTGCTGCTTCTGGCACTGGATGCCTTGACTCTGTGAACGGTATCATGAAATCTGATGATTACCAAAGAATTTTGGGGCACAACGTAGTGGCCAGTGTCAGAAAGCTGCGTCTCCACCAGAGGTCATGGGTCTTCCAGCAGGACAATGACCCGAAACACTTCAAAAAGCACTCAGAAATGGTTACAAACAAAGCGCTGGTGAGTTCTGAAATGGCCAGCAATGAGTCCAGATCTGAATCCCATAGAACACCTGTGGAGAGATCTCAAAACAGCAGCTGGGAGAAGGCATTCTTCAAATCTGAATGACCTGGAGCAGTTTGCAAAAGAAGAGTGGTCCAAAATTCCAGTAGAGAGAAACTCATTCATGGTTACAGGAAGCGATTGATTTCAGTTGTTTTTTTTCCAAAGGGGGTGCTAGCACTTATTAAGTTAAGGGTGCCAATAATTTTGTCCAGTGCATTTTTTTGGTTCTGTGTGGAATTGTATCAAATTTGACTTTTCTTCTCTGTTTTTTTGTGTTGTTCCAATGCAAACAAAAAAAATATAAACATGTGAGTACCAAAACATTTGCAACTGCAACAATTTTCTGAGGGAAGAGTTGCATTTTCTAGGTTGCAATTGCAAGGGTGCTGATATTTTTGGCCATGACTGTATATGGGCAAAAAAAAAAAAAAGAAAGAAAGAAATTCTTATAGCTTGTAATGCAAATCAATAAAAAAGACAGTGTAACACGGTGTAAATACTTAGATAAAATGCTTTAAATATCACTATGGTACAAATATCAACTCTTTATCTCCAAATAATATGTCTTATTAAGATGATATTTAAATGCTTAGCTTTATAATGAATGCTCTGTAGTTTTTATTGTGGGGGGAAAACATATAATGCAATGCATAACAATGGCACTGGGATGATTGAGATGATGAACAAATAAAATCATGTTTCTAAAAATGATGCATGGATTGTCAAGTAAACATAAAATGCTTCAGTCCATCCAGTAAGTGTTCCTCTTAAAATTTTTCTAACACTAATAAAGTTATGTTCACAGTTTAAAATTCATTAAAGACTTCACAGCAGGGTATCATTTTTTTACAATTACACTAAAAGGCCATTTATTTTCTAAAAAAGCATCTTTAAAGTATGTATTGGATTGTGTGCAACAGGATTTTCATCCATTTTGATCAGGTCAAGGATGATCCAGTAGGGTTTTAGGGTTAAGACAGTACATAGGCAACTTAGTAGGTTTGGGAATAGAGAGAGAATTTCACCAAGAAACAGTATAAATGCTGACGCTCGAAGTCACTATTTTGGGTCTCACTGTTTTCAGGGCGCCCTACAAATTGGTGATGTGTTACTGTAGCTAATAAAGGAGTATTGTTTTTCTCCTGCATTGTTTGCTTTATGTCATAAAGTGATTTGTCTCTGTGTTTTTGGCGTCCCTGTAGAAATATAAACCGGGCAGATGTGATGACATTCTGAAGTGGAAGCCGCCCAGCCACAACTCGGTCGATTTCAGACTCAAGATCACCAAAGTCGGTGGGGAGGGGTGAGTCATCGTCGCCATGGCAACTGCATTCACTACACTCAAATCAATGCTAAACATCAGAACACATCCGTACAAACTTCCCACAACTCACACGGAGACAGAGACATCCAGGAGGATTTCTCCTGTGTGTCTGTCTTTATCTCTATGCATGCACTGATGTGTGAGCGATTATGAAACATTCAGCTCTGAGTCACACGCAGGTGGTTGCAGCATTAGCAACTTTTCGAGTCGCTACTTTTCGGAACATAATACGCACTAAAATGTGATTCGTGAGGCCCGTTCCTGAACAGACTGGTGGCTTTCATTATGTGCGGCTTGACATTTCTCTCAGAAGAAACGTAGCGAAGCATAAAGTGTGAGTTCTCTAGCGTTCCTCATTTACGCCTTTCTCAACCCATCTGTCCACTCTGTCCAGACTCGAGATTTTACTGTCCTCAAATAAGCCGGGCTTATCTTTTAAATGCAGGCGGTCCAGAGGGAGAGTGCTGACCCTTCTGAAAGGACTTTCATATATAAAGCAATTGTTTTTTGTTTCCATGTGTGTAAATCTCGTTAAGAACGTGTCCAGGTTATTTTTCATCCCAAATTCGAAAGGAAAAAAAAAGATTTTTTTTGTTTTGCATTTTCTTGACAATTAAGCACTTTTCCCCCCATAACTTACTTCTTTATTATAGGGGTTTTAACGGTACACACATGCCGAAAATGTTTGTTACGGGACTTTCAGTTCAGTATGCACGTGTACCGAAAAAAAAAAAAAAACAATTGCTTAATTGTTGTAGTGCAAAATACAATTCCATTTTTTAATATGACTGGGACATGTTTTCATGAGGTTCACCCATATATTGTTGTGCTTGTTTGTGTTTGGTATTGGATCATCCTTGTGTATAATTTTCTGCCTTGGGGAAGGTACACACAAGATGTGTTCCTGCTAAGCAGCTAGACGGCGTGAAATGGAACACCAAGGTCTCGCGACATGATTTAGGAACCAGGCTTGTCATCACTATTTGTCCATAATTGCGATATCATTAAGACATGAGACTCCAGGAACGAAAACCGCAACAAACAGTAGAACAATTTGCAGAATGTTTTAGAAAACAGAACCGAAATCCATTTCCGCCAACCCTGATACATTTTCATGACATCTATTTCCAATTTCTCACACCTCCCTTGTCACGAACACTATTCACTTCCAAAACGACAACAACACAGTGAGCCACAGCAAAAGAAAATATAGGTAAGATAAGCTTTTTCTCACATGATGTAAGTAAGCTTTATTTTGTATAATGTCAGTGCCATTGACAGACCAACTTTTTTGAAGCTTATTAAAAAGTGTAAACTTTAAATTTAGTATTTATAAAGAAAAGGTTTAATACTGTCTGTGGATAGGAGAATGAAACGGCAATGGTTGTAATTCATGAATGCTTTGAAATACAGACCTAAGGTCGGTCTCTTTTTAAAGAAGACAATCTGCTGATTATTTTGTAAAGTATTTAAAAAATTGCAGGTGTAAAAAAGTTAGAGGTTTAAGTTTACTGTAAATAAAATGTGCTGTACTAGAAAAAAGATTTACATAAAAATATATATATATTACAAAATATTTTGGAATCTAAATTTGCTAAAAAAGTTATGTTTCACATTTGATGTTGATATCACAAATATACCAAAAAATGGTGACATTCAAACTCCACTGGATTTTTTAAAGAGATTTTCCTGTTACAAATTTATACATTACGGTCACAATATTACTTCACCAATTATGAAACCTTGAGACTCTTTGAGAAACCTTTCTGACGATGTGTTTTGTCAAGATTAGTAAAAGTTTGATTATGAAATAGGAGCTGCTAAAAGGATTTAAAGTACCATTTCCATTGTAATGCATTGTCAAAATAGTTTTACAGAATGAATTTTGATAGAGCCCAGCATTTTATCCCGAGCCTGACGGGCCCCAACTTACGGCCGGGCTTCGGGCCAATTTTCGCATCATAGCTCAGACACGGGCCAGGCATTGGATTTTTATATTTGAGGCATCCATCAATTATGGTGATGAAAAAACAAATTGTCGCGTTGGTGGAAACAACATGAGACTGTGCCACCGTGACTGTCAAGACCGGCTCGCACAGTTTTTATTGTCCCGCCAGCAGCAGCAGGAAGTGATCCGCGCTAAAATGCATGAAATTTTATGCATGAAATTTTATCCGCAGCTAAAGCTTGCCGCAAAGCCCCAACAAAAGTAACTAGATAAAAAAGTTTGTCAAGACAAACTTTAAGTTGTCTTGTGATGGCCGGACCAGAAAGTTTTATGTTTGATGGTTTTCAATCTGAAATAGTTTGAAGTTTAAAGTAGTTTTAAAAGCTTAAAGTTTGAATCTTTTGAAGGCAATACAGTCTGTCAGAGATAGGACCTCAGAGTGGTTGCTAGGGTATTCTAGGTGGTTGCTAGGGTACTTGCTAGGCTAACTGGGGTGGTTGCTAAGGTGTTGTTATGTGGTTGCTAGGGTTCTCTGGGTAGCTGCTAAGGTGTTGCTATGCAGTTGCTTACTCACCTGGGTCGGTTGCTAGGGTGTTGCTATGCGGTTGCTAGGGTGCTCGGGGTGGTTGCTAGGGTGTTGCTCTTTGGTTGCTAGAATACCCAGAATGGTTGTTGGGGTGTTGCTATGCAGTTGTTAGGGTGTTACTATGCAGTTTCTAGGTGCCCAGGGTTGTTGCTAGGGTATTGCTATGCAATTGCTAGGTACTTGGGGTGGTTGCTAGGTTGGTTTGGCTAGTTGTTAGAGTGTTACTATATAGATAGATAGATAGATAAGAAATATTACATAGATGAGTTTGAATAGGTAAGAAATAGTACATAGAAGGGAAGCTTGATCGAGTCTCAAGGGATTCTGGGAGTTTAAGTTTGAATTTTGATAGTTGGAGTTTGATAATAATTGTAAGTTTAAGTATCATTTCAGGAAGTTGGCTTTCTCAAGCCAACTTAATTACCATGAATGGTTCGGCAAGAAATAGTAAGGAGATATTTGAATTACTTATTAATAAACTAGTGTGTTCTGAGTTAGTGTCACAAAGATTAGAGGTCTTCACGGGTCCAAAAATTCGTGCTGCACCAAACCGACCCGGACCCGTGTTTTATTCTAAAGTTGGACCCGAACCCGGCTGGGAAGTGTAAGGGAATTTACAGTAAAGACCCTCGGACCAGGTGTGTTGAATAAAGACCAGAAGTCAAGAGATTCGATCAAAAATGAAGAAAATTTACTGAAGATAGTTTGCAGTTTCATCAGCAGAAGTCAGCTTCACGACTCACAATCGAGTTCGTAGGCCGCTCTGCGTACAATTCAAAAACACCAGCAATTATACCCTAACAGAGGTTGCTAATTGCGTCAATGCATAAGTCATCAAAATTCTGATAGGTTCTAAAACCTAGATAAACTTAGACAATCTCCACATATGGACGTAAACGCTTCAAACATATCTCCATCAGATTGGGCAGATGACAGCGATCAGGGATCATACAAGATAGGTGTCTTCCGGACACCTATTTTTGGTCAGCTGACAGAGACAGTCTTCTAACACACAGAGAGAGAGCTACCAGCACACACACATACACACAGAGCACTTATCAGAACTTCAAGGCCGCCTTGCCTTCGTTACACACACACTATGAAGTCATCATCTTAGAGAGTAGAAGTACAGCATAAAGCAGGATTCTTTAATATCTCATAAGCGCACATAAGGTTACACATTTCACTCTTGCCATAACTTGATTAATAGTCAAACAAGAAATAATATAATTAATATCAATATGAAGGATAGGGCAGCTCAGCATCCACTCCTTCAGAAGACACAGACCCGACTGCACCCGATCGGCACGTATTGCACAGCAAACTGCTATTAAGTCAATAACAAGTTGCGAGAAAAAAAATATAATAATTCCTTTACTACTGTTAGTAGCCTTCTCCCTGACTGCGATGCATACAATCCTCCTAGCCAATAAATTTCCATCCATGTTAGGCTGTTCGTTCCTTTCTATTGCCGACTGAAAGAGCCTTCTTAATCCACTGATTATTGCTTTAAAAGTCTACATGCTGTCACGGTCAGTGACGGATGACTAATGCAACAGTTTTTTTTTTTTTTTTCATCTCGAGTCAACTTCGACTGTTACGTTTCCGCAACAATAACGATACTTTTTGTTGGTTGTAATAAAGACTCAGAGCAATTATTTTTTAGCAAAAAATGTGCAGAACAAGAAGTGCGTTACACTTTACTGCGTGCGTGTTCAATAACAGGTGCGTCTCTTCAGTTTTGTTTCAGCTTTTTTTCCCCCAAATCACTCATGAAGGAATCCATGATCACCGTCCGCTTGCAGTAGGCTACATTAACTCTGCCCGCGCTCTGCTTCTGCGTTTTTTTGGTTTTTTTTTTTTTTTCTTTCACCTTATTTCCCGCTCACAATTTTCTCATCCTAATTTTACAAACTAGTTACAAAACACGCATGCTGACTGACACTGATCACTGGCAGGTGCGGTGTTCTACGATCGACTCACATTACACACAATGTTAAACAGACAGTTTAATAGATTGGGACCCGACCCGGACCCGGCTGACCATTTAAAATATAGACCCAAACCTGTACGGGTCCCAGGTCCTCGGGTCTCGGGTCCTCCGTGAAGACCTCTAACAAAGATGAAGTTGACGATCCTGAATTGCCATCTCCATCTTTATGGATTACATAATGAAAGAGTTTTTGATTTGAATTATATTAAAGTAGTAATTTAAAGCTTTCTATAGATATATTTATCATGTCTGTGAGGCAAGTATTCGCTGCGTTTCGGTTCATTTTTGTGTAGCGCTCCTGTTCAAGACAGAGATGGCAGAAAATCCAGTTTTTATTCTTTATTTTACAAAAGCACAATGTTTTGTTCATATTGTTATTGCACACAAATAAAAGTAGACCCTTTACGAGCCACTAAAGGGACATAAGGTTAGCCGCATGCTAGTCATAGCCTGTTACATTACAGTACATGCAGTTTCACTTGCCAGCAACAGAGTAGGACGATGGCGAATGGTTTGCAGATCCTGAGCACCACTGACAAACATCTAATC
Source organism: Onychostoma macrolepis (assembly GCF_012432095.1). Taxonomy (NCBI): domain Eukaryota; kingdom Metazoa; phylum Chordata; class Actinopteri; order Cypriniformes; family Cyprinidae; genus Onychostoma; species Onychostoma macrolepis. The sequence continues at coordinate 1,363,586 of NC_081174.1, read as the reverse complement.
TTGTAAAATGTTTGGTAAGTACTGCTGCTCCATAGTACAAACAAGTGATCGTGAATCTCCAAAGTGAAAGTAAAACGGTCGCGCACACGCGCATTCAAAAGCGTTTTCAATGCCCCACATATTAATGACGGCTCACTGATTCCCCCAGTTAATATACTGTATAATTACCCAACGATATAATTGCGATACAAAAAAACGTATGTTAATAAGTGCTGTCATTCTGTTATGTTTATTATATTAATATGTTTCAGCATGTTACAATCATTATATGGCTTGAGTTAAGATATAATATTAAGTAGGGGTGTAAATCAGATGGTTCGTCACGATACGATACGATATTGATTCTCATACCCAGCGATACGATATTTGCGTTACCTCAAAAAATTATACGATACGATTACGATTCGATTCGATACAGGAGTATATTGATCGATATTTCGATATTATGATATTATATACCTATTTTCAACAACAATCTACATTTTTATTAACTCACAAATGCAACCAAAATATATAACATGAACATTTATCTGAACTTTTTACATCCTGTACCTCAATTTGGACACTCGCAACAACAACAACAAAAAAAATAGGCTATACACTTTTTTTTTTTAAATAATAAAGAATATAAACAATTGGAAAAACAATTCTGGCTGCTACTATGGGCTCAGTGCTAAAAATCTTTTCAACAGATAACCAAATTATAAGCAATAGCAGAAAATAAATACAATAGAACAAAGACACAAGTTCAATAAACAGTGCTTTTCAGGTTCTTCAGCTCAGTCTAAAAGAAATTTTCAGGTACGCTACAGAAATGCAATAATCAAATGTAAAATAACTGCATAGTCTTCACTGTATATATTAAATATAGATTAATCATTTTTGATGTTACAAAGGTTATTTAGTCAGGAGCAGTGAACACTTTGTATTTTTCTTTGACAGCATTAGATTTATTATTAGTTTGCTTTCACTTTAAGAACGAAAGCACAGATTTAATATAGGCTACTGATACACGTGCATTTTCTTTCTCAAATGTTTACATTAAGACATATGCCTAACCGACTGTGTTTACTAGGATATTCGCCAAAACGCGCATTTTGATGTAATTTTGTCAGTATTTACTCATCCATGCACAAAAAAGCGGAAGAGAGCTCAATTTAGTATTCACACGGTGTAGACTCGGCTGTCTGTGTGCGTGCGCTTCAGATGTGTGCGCAGAAAACTTCTCACACAGCGATCGACTGCCAAAATAAAGGTACCTATTTATATTACAGATATCAATATTTTACGCGTGGCATCGATGCATCGTATCGTCAGACATCATATCGATTTATCGATCCATATCGATGAATCGTTACACCCCTAATATTAAGCTGTTTGCACTGTTAAGAAAAAAATGCAAGTGATCGCGCTGGCGCCTCCGTGTCCTGCAGAGCGCGCTTTAGTTTCCACTCTCTGCACAAAAACGATTGGATATGTGCAGTGTTGGGTAAGTTACTTTCAAAAAGTAATTAATTGCTATTACTAATTACATCATCAATATTGTATTTAAATTATTTTACTAATTACTCTGTCTGAAAACTTAATAAGTAACTTAATTATTCAAATCGCTAATTAGGCTACATCTTAAAATCCCTATAAACCTTAATAGAGTCAAACATAGAATAGTTTAGCCTTTTAGCTTTAAAACAATTGTAATACATTTTTATAAAAAATTTAACCACCTTTGGTTAACAAATAGAAATATTCTGAATAAAAGAAAAGCTTAAGAAAAGTTAAACAATACATTTCAGTTTGGCAAGATGTTCAGGAAAAGCCCAACTAGTAAAATCTCTGCTGAATAAAAGCAGTGTCAGATCGCACTGTTCTTCTGAGGTAAATTCCTCATAGCAGGACCTCTTTCAAAAACGATGAAAATTAGACGAATCTTGATTTTTTTTTTACATTTTTTTATATTTTTTATTTTATAGATGAGGGTGTTAGTAACACATTAAACCCAACACTGGATATGCGTCTAACATAGCGCATCTATGTGGGTTAAACATTTAAACTAACACAGTGATGTGCTTGAAGTGTTTTATATCTATAAATTTTATTTTAGGCAAGTGGTGATGATGATTTGAGAAGGCTAAACTGTTCAAATGTAAGCTATGATCAACTCACTGTCTATCGCTGGTCACTTGGTCAATACTTTAAAAAACAAAAACTTGAATTTAACAAACAAAAAATGTTCCAAACATATTTCTAAATTAACTTAAGGAACAAAAAGAAATATAACCACTTAAAAACCAAACTGAACTATTTAAATGGCTGCAACAGCAGCTGTGTAATGGGGAAGAGAGAAAAAAGACTTCCGAGAATTCTGATAAGCTGTCGGACAAGGGCCGGGCTAGGACCTATATTTGAGGTTGGGAAAAAAGTTTATAGGTTAAGTGAAATTCTTATTGTTCTCCATTTTATTTACTTTTTTGTACATTAGTACAAATAAGCACATTTAGGACATTAAGAAACCAATCATGCAGAACTCGTTCTTGCATTTAATGCATGAGACACAGCACAGCAGAAAGGAAATGAACGCAGAGAACGACAAGATGCATCTCAGATGTACAAGGTGTCTGTTTAAATAGAAAAACAATTAAAAATCAATGCGCTGGAATGCAAAAACACATTCTGTGTGCTTTCCATCATACTCGTGTGCAGTGGTGGATTCTGCACCAGGAAGGCTTTGCTTTGGTAATGATGTGTTATCATGCATTGAGATCTACATCCGTGTGTTCATGTTATTAAGCATTCTTTTATTTAATCTTTTTATTTCTTTTATTAGGGAAATACCTTTTGAAAAGGGGGCTGGGACTTAAAATTCTGTTTCTGCTCTGAACACACCAAAAACGCAGTATCTGAACCCCGAGGCAAACGCACAGTTGCTACTGTAAACTCTCAGTGCACTTGAGTGTCCCGCCCCCACACTCCTCTGATTGGACCATTAGTGTAAATCTGACATTGATGCCCTGCGCAACAAAACTTGAACTATTTTTAACATGACAGCCATTTTCTAAACTCAAGAAAGGAAAACGTCAGGACATGATGCGGTGGGAAAGATGTTCATCTGACGCATGTTATACGTAAAGCAAGCATTAAAAATAGAGCAGACAGAACGCATGCATAGAGTGCTGACTCTTGGGGGTAAAGATGGATTCGTAAGGCGGCTTACAAAAGCATTTCAAGCACAGAAACTAAAAATGAAAAACGAAATATTATTTATGCTATTATAAAAATTTAAATGATGATAATAACGAGTCATGTGAGCATGTAAATTGAATGTCCACTGGGAATGCTTTGATTCTAATGACCCAATAACTGTGCACATAAACGTTTCGCTCTAAGCTTTGAACGTTTCAATATTCTAAAGCCTTTTTTTTTTTTTTATTCCAAATTGATGAGGCAAAAAATGTTAAATATATATTTTCTGAAAGCCGATGGTCAGTGTGTGTCATGGAAGCATCATAGAGTCCTGGCTTTTCTACAGCAGATGTGTCAGCGAGCGGCTGAGGTTATTAGCGGGGTTACTTCCCTGCCAGGAAACAGAGAAAGATGACATCTCCACTCTCCTCCCACACAGCTCTCTCTCTCGCTCTTTATCTGTGAGTGTTTTTCCCTCTCACCATGCCCTCTTTATTTGCCGAGAGCTTTGAAATGAGATGGGTAAAATAATAAAAGAACCCCTGACTCTCTGCATAGATGACACTGAATGTTGGAGAGCGGTAATGAGAAGACCTTGGGTTCATTTGGTGCAATTTTTAAGGAAATGAATTTGTACTTCAAATTTGTGAGGTTTGAAAACATATAAACATTTCATTAGTCAGGCTGCTCTGCAAACACGCTCCGTGTGTTAAAAGCAGCGTAACGGATTCTTTCAGAACATGTCTAGTAACATTTTTGTAAAAAAGCATTTGTTGCTTTCAAAGCTAAAAGGGTAAAATAAAAATCAAACCTCCTCCTGTTGAATGTACAGACTCTGTAGTGTAAAAGAAGCTAAACCTCAGAATCTGTGGATTAGAGCTTTCTGAATTCATACTACAGGCGTGAGTCTGTTTGGACACATCTCCACTGACCTTGAACACCTACTTTATAAAAGCTGCGAGTTCCCAGTTCAGTTTCAGTAGAGAGAGAGAGAGAGAGAGTGCTTGTGAAGAGAAAGCTCTGCCTGACTGTTAAACCACACACTGCAAAACATGGATATTATCTTTTTCCATGTGTCATTGACCAGAGATGATTTGATTCACATTTGATAGTCAGAAATGATTTGATTCACAACCATTCAAACTTTTAGTACCGAGTGATTTTCAGATGCCCTCTTCCAGAGGCTTTCTGTGACGAGACATCAGGACTTCTCTAACACTCTCCTTTGGAGTACTGGACTTGTTAAAAGGTGAACTATCTTCCCATTTTCAGCTTGGCCACCCTCCATTTTCCCTTTCTCTGACCAAGTGCCCTATTCCCAACACAAGACAAACACAATAAGATGTGTTGAAGACCATACTTGACTGAATTTTTTTGGCCATTATACTACACATTTTGCGTTCTGCTTGGTAATTTGGGTTGTTTTTCTTTTGTCCAGGTCCAATAATGTATTCGAAAATACATATAAAATGCAATTCACACATACAGTGACTTTTAACTTCAATTCAATTTTCAATTCAAGTTTATTCATATTGCGCTTTTCACTATGCAAAGCAGCTTTACAGGAAATTAAGTTTCTGCAATATATTTAGTAGTTGCTTATCAGTGGTGACAATGTCAAGTTGATGTACATATGGTAATGTACGGTATAAATCAGATTAATGATGTAATCAAACAGACGGTGAACACTATTAACAGCAATGATTATATGTTGCAATCAAACTTATAGCAAAATTTGGTAGTTCTGTATGTTGTTTCAGGGTTGGCATCATCTGAGGTCCTCTGAGGGGTTGGCATCATCTCTTCTCAGGTGTTCGGTCATCTCAAATCTTTGTAAGGGTTGGATCCAGACTGAAACTTGTGTAATTCCTAGCAGAAACAGAGAAACAAATAGAAACAAAATTAGCATAGCTGCTATTCCAACCAAGTAAGGGATAATCAACGGCTGGCTGTGCATTAAATGATTTGAATGCCTCTGCGAAGTGAAAAATCATTTAATGCACAGCTAGCCGTTGATTTATGCCATGGTCGTTTGCCAGCATTCACATATTAAAGATGTTAATAATATTTGCGCTGCAATATTTGACCGGAACGATAAAAATAACGGTTATTTTCGTCTGTATTACTGTTCAGCTGTAACTGTATGTTACTATGGTTACCAATGTTGTTTATACACTGTAAAAAAAAGTTGAGCCAACTTAAAATTTTAAGGCAACCAGCTTCAGCAGATTTTTGAGTTTGCTCAACTTATTTTTGTGGGATATTCTCAAATTTTTGTTGTATAAACTTAAAACGACAAGTTGAGAAAACTCAAAAATCTGCTGAAGCTGGTTGCCTTAAAATTTTAAGTTGGCTCCACTTCTTTCTTTTTTTTTTTTTTACAGTGTAGGAAGTGCATTAATATAGAACGTGATTAAACTGACCTGGAACTACCTGTGCAGTTAAACTAATTTAATCAACACCTGCCAGCCAATCAGAATCCAGTATTCAGACAGACCATGGCATAAGCAAAAATGATGAGATGCGTTATGTGAATGCTTGGCTAAAGAGATGTTTCTTTAATCTAGATTTAAACAGAGAGAGTGTGTGTCTGACCCCCGAACGTTATCAGGAAGGCTATTCCAGAGTTTGGGAGCCAAATGTGAAAAAGCTCTACCTCTTTTAGTGGACTTTGCTATCCTAGGTACTACCAAGAGTCCAGAGTTTTGCGACCTTAGGGAGCGTGATGGATTGTAGCGTGATAGAAGACTAGATAGGTACGCAGGAGCTAAACTATTAAGGGCCTTGTAGGTAAGTAATAATATTTTGTAACTGATATGGAACTTCACTGCAAAAAAAAAAAAAAAAAAGGATTTTCTTCCTTAGTATTTTAGTCTTGTTTTCTAGTATAAATGTGACCTGTGCTGGCAAAATGAGTCACAATGAGCAAATTTTCAAAAATGAGTTATTTTTATTTTTAGATTCTCTATTAAAAAACCTTCAAAATGATGTATGATTTGTTGGAAATACACCCGTTTGAAGATGATGGAGTTAGCAAAGTATATTTAGAGAGAAACTGATTTAAAGTTTTCTGAAGATTGCAAAGCAAAATTACCTAACAACGTTGCATCTTTTCCCCCACTTCTCTTCTTAATAATCATTGCAAGATTAATAATCACAGTATAGCTATTTTTTATTTTATCTTTGTTGTTATAAATAAGAACTGATACAAAAAATAAACAAATATAAGATAGAAACAAGTGTATTACCTACTTTTTTTCATTTTACATCCAAACATAAGCATTCAAGTAAGAAAAACAAATAGTAAAGTGTAAAAATCACTTGTGTGTTCATTAAAAATAAATTATTAAAACTACAAAAGTAGTTAAATCAAGCAGCGAGTGATTCACTCTTTTCTTTTATTGTTTGATTAACATTAATGAGACAGATGGCCTGTATTAAGACATAGTGTAATGCACGGATCTAATATAATGTTATACATCTTATGTTTTTCCCCAAAAGTTCCCCAAACATTCACTTAAAGGGATAGTTCACCCAAAAATTAAAATTCTGTCGTCATTTACTCACCCTCAAGTAGTTCCAAACCTGTATGAATGAAGATATTTTGAAGAAAGTTTGTAAACAGGCTGTTTTGGGGCACCATTGACTTCCATAGTAGAAAAAAAAAATACTATGGAAGTCAATGGTGCCCCAGAACTGCTCTGTTTCCCACATTCTTCAGAATATCTTCCTTTGTGTTCAGCAGAACGAAGACATTCATACAGGTTTAGAACTACTTGAGGGTGAGTAAATGACGACAGAATTTTCATTTTTGGGTGAACTATCCCTTTAAGATATAACAGATTATGTTTGGGTGAATACTTAAATATATTTAGCCTACTGTAAATCTGTGTATATGTGTATCGGGATAGAGTGCCGTTGGTGTCTGTCATCTTTATGCTTGCGCTTCAGATGAGAGGCAGCGCGAGAAGCGAGCAGAGAAAAGGTACTCCTCTCAGAAAACGTACAAATAAAGATACTTGTAGATGTTTAATTACTATTTGGAGCACTGGGATTGCTAGAAGAGGGCTTAATAAACTCATTTTTGTGAAAATCGACATTTTTTGCATTTTTTATTTTTTTTGCCCGTAGCTCAAAATTAAAGAGAATTTTTTTCAGAAAAGAAGACAATATCTTAAGTCATTTTACTTGTCAAGTAAATGCATTCTGATTTCAATAATTTTTTGATATTTATGCCAGAAAACAGAAAATCTTTTTTTGGCATTATTCTGACAGAATTTCAAGATGACACTGTTTTGATATCATCATGAAGAAAAACATCATTACAAAGTTAAACTCTTGAAAAGAAAACCTTAAGTAGGTTTACATATTCTTGTATTGTTTTTAAAAATATATATATAATAATCTGGTGGGACCAATATCCAGAGGCATATAGAAAAAAGGACCCCTATAGACCCTCATGACTGTGTGTCAAGGTCACGTATTTCAGGATTTTTAAAGTATTTTTATGGCAATGTTAGTTCAGGTTGTATAATTTAGTGCCATACCAAAACCTAATGAAATTGCCTAATGAACATTTTTAGAGTCGTTACATTTCTTCATTTTAATCTCTTTTTTTTGTATATAGGACTTTTTTTTTTTGAAATGTGGCTTTTTTTTTTTTTTAGTTTTTCCTCTTATTTGTCCTTGACTCTTATGCAAATGAGCAGTGACACACTACAGCGTCTACCAATGACAGCGCAGAGAGTGATCTGCTGGCTGATACAGCTGGATACCGCGGTAACCATTTGATTGCTGACTGTGTAAACGCGGCTTTCCGATTTTGATCCGCAGGTTTCACAGATTGCGTTTGACATGTAGCCATCCAGCGTTATCCAGTCTGTTCACGACAGTGTTTCACAAGAATGAATTTCACAATCTCCTCTGAAACATTGTCATCAAATGAATAAAGAGGTCCAGATACTTCTAAATGAATTTTTGAGCAGTCAACAGATGGTTGAGCGTTGATAGTCTTAATTATACTAGAAAGAGAGAAATGCACGTTTCAGCAGTTCACACATTGCTATACCAATTATGGAAACGGTAATGGCACAGCCTGCTGCTAAAGAGACGTCTCAATGTTAGTCCCGGCCCTTCAAAACACGTCCCTGGACGACTGATGCTGAGATCTGGTCCTCACTCAAATGAATCACAATGGGTGTGTAAACGGTTACGTTGGTCTCATTATTTACAAAAATATCTGCTTTCGAAGCGATAAAACAAGCACACAGGACGCACAGTAACCAAATATACAGCGCCATTAGCTTGACTGGCAGGGTGTTCTTTAGCCCTCAGTGTCAGGGTTCGGATCCGGTCTCCTCCCCGGTGATTTACTACTATTTTGGATGGTAACACATTTCAGTGGGCGTGTGCGTGTGAACAGCTGGGACCATTATAAAGAGGAGAGGGCTACAGTATCCTACTGTCTGTTTGTTAGGAAGCATTTGCAGCGATCACTGATTATTTCTTTTTCAGTAGAGATTAATATGACTGGATTTCAAGTGTGATGTGATCGTTGCATATTTCAAGTCAGCTTGATTTTTATTCTGGTTTTTGATGCATTAAAAGTAGAATTAAAGTTTTAACGTAATTTATTACAATATGAAGGGTTCATTAATATTTTGGCAAAGCAGTATTGGCTGAGAAAAGCCCCCAAATAAAGATAATTCAAAGATATTACATGACAAATCAAACAATTGATCTTCCAGTCCAAGCTAGACATGCGTCATATACAGTAAATATAGTAGTGTTTATGAATATACAAAGCTGTATGTTATTATTCCCACCTACTACCGTGTAAAAGTTTTTTTGTTTTGTTTTTTAAAGAAATTAATACTTTCATTCAGAAACAACATTAAATTGATCCAAAGATTTACAAAAGTTACAAAAGATTTCAATCTCAAATAAATGCTGTCCTTTTGAACTTTCTATTCAACAAATCCTGTATTGATAATAGGGTATTTCCATGTCAAATCAACCGAATTTCAGAAACATTTTTTCTGAGGAAAGACAAACATAAATAGTGATGAAACCCAGAGGTGGGTCAAAATGACCATTTTTACCTGAGATTGGGAGCCAAATTACAGGAGAGTTAAAAATGACTTTAGAAAGATGACAGATTCGGAAATGAGATGTGTTTCTGGGTTCAACATTATTTGTTCTTCAGACACTCCTCTTTAAAAGAAAAGCATCTGCTGAATGCAAAGTGACCTGCATTTATTTTCTTGCCCCTGAAAATGTGTAAAATATAGCAGTTTACTCTTGGAGCAACATTTAGATCCTAATATCTCTGGAAATAAACCAAATAGGGCCTTAAAAATAAACATACCGAAAGAAAAGTTTGTTCATCTTAAATGACTTAAATGTACCCCAACACACGTTTTTGAACTGTCACCATTGGCATATAATGCAGCAAATATTGCTAAAGTCAACAGATATTCCTAATAGACCTACCAGTCTTTGTGTAAAAGTAAAATCATTGATTTCTGAAGGATCATGTGACACTGAAGACTGGAGTAATGATGCTGAAAATTCAGCTTTGATCACAGCAATAAGTTACATTTTACAATATATTCAATAGAAAACAGTTATTTTAATGTGTTATAATATTTCTCAATATTACAATGTTTACTGTATATTTACTGTATATTATATACTGAATATTTATGTGCTGTGTTTATTTCAGTGAGCCAGTCAGGCCAGTGCTTCATTTACCAGCATCTCATTCAAAATTAATTTCAATATTGATTTTAAAATCCTTGATCCTTGTCCTTAAAAACCCTCCCTTCCGAACATTCCCCTTTTAAGTCTACGCCTCTGAAGTCCTTGGTGTCTTTGTATTTGGGAACCTCATCCTGACTGTGAAAGTCTTACAGGCACTTATTATGAAGCCAAGAATAATTACACGGCAGTATAGGAGGACATCCTCCATAGCAGAGCTGCTATTATTTCCCTGACTTCCGCTGTGTTGGGGAATAGCACAATGCTTGCTTGTCCGGATGTGAAATTTAATTTAGATCTTTATTTTCGCTCTTTCTCCAGACTGCTCCCGCAGACGATGGGTCTCCTGTTCGTGGGGAGCTATGACAGGCCCTTTGCACAAATGAAGGTGAGAGAAACATTGGTTCACATCTCTGATAATTCCTTCTGTCAGCGTTCCCTCTGTCTGATTCACTGCAAATATAGATGCTGCTAAAGATAGTCCTGTCATTGTCAAGTGCTCTTTACATGATGTGCTTTTAATTAATTGAGTCAGACAGGTGAACGTTGTGTCACACGTTCTGAGATCCAGCAGTTTGAGGAGTCCTACAGGAGGTGTGCACACCGTGTGCAGGCTGTTCCAAAAAATTGGCCACAACAATAAAACATATTATAAGATGGAACATATTGTATGACTATTTGGACACAAACAACTGTAAAGGCCCGTTGATGCCGAGGATGGTTATTCATACGAACTGATTCGAATTGGGGAACTCGTAAAAAATGCACAATTTAGCAAAAATACAAGTGAGGTCGTACGAATTAGTCACGTCATAAAATGTGCAAATTGCCATGAGATTGGATTGGACAGGCAGGTAGGACAGCATGTCGTAATGTTCGGACCGAGGGATATGATTGGACAAACATGTTATGGTCCTACCCTTCCATAGACTATATAAATACATTTACACCACTTAACTTAGTGATTGCTGTCGGGATGGGAAGATAATTTCAGTCAGCATAACAAAAAATATTTTTGAATCATACCCTGCCTTTAAATCACACATAGGATCTCAATGAATGAAATATTCAAGTTGAAAATCTTTGCTTATATGCAGTACATTGTGTAATTTGTTGATGTGACAGTGGTCAGTGAAATTAGAGCCGAAAAGTTGTGGATTATTTCACCCACATTTTGCATATTTTAAATACAGAATTATCTTAGCAGCATGTTTCTGCAAACACTGTTGGAATCAATTGTGTGTTAAGTCTCCCATACACTTCACATGAAGAGCACTATTTTGTAAGGCTGACACGCCGTTTGCTGTCATGAATCCAAGTCTGATTTCTCTTTTGGAAATAGTTTTTTTTTTTTTTTAGTTGGCAAGAAACCCAAACAACATTTAGGCTAGTATTCTGAAACACACACTCAGTAGTAAATTAATGGGTAACTATGGTAACTGGTAATTGTTTTCTTTCACTCGAAACCACGTATGATATGCTGCTGACTATGTTTATTAAATGATTCTGTTTATTTAGCAAATAAATATGTGGTGCAATTTCCACAGATAGATGTGTAGTTTTTATAGACGAGGACAGGAAAGCACAAAGCAGTTGTTGTCATTGTGCTGAAGTGCTGCAGTGGACTGAAGGCAATAAAGAGGCCAAATTAGTGACGAGCCACTGCTCCACTCAATCAATAAAGATGCAGGAATGTACTGATGGCTGGAAATTAAACACAATTGCTCAATAATCATGCCTCACATAATGTACATACATGTGATTTTATTTGATTGAATTTTAATTTCACGCATGTAAACATGACCACTGTTTCAATTAGTTGTGGCTTGCTAGCTTGTCCGTTGCTCTAGACAGATAATTGTTCCATAGTGAGTGGTCTTGTCTCAATTTTAGAGTGATTCTTTCTCACAGTAACACTTAAGATACGATAAATTGAATCTTAGTGGGAAAGTTGTGGGTTCATCAGTAATATTTTCTGTTTTTCATTCATGAAATATTTATCCTCATGAGCTCTGGGTGAAGAGTCCCTGCAGAATGAACGATGAGGAATAAAACAGACCAAGATATGTTAAGTTTCAGCAATCAATATTTAAGGGAAGAGATGTGGTCAACACCACATGACACATAACTGAAAAGGGATACAAAAATCGGGTTCAAGCGCAGGACAAATAAAGATACATATGATAAACAAAAAATAATGACAGAAAATTATAGCTACAAAAACATTGATTTCCAAGAAACAGTCCAACGTTTGGACCTATCTCATGCCTGATCAAAAACATGCACTGTTTCTTGGAAAAATAAATGTTTTTGGAGCTATAATATTCAGCGTGTGGGCATTATTTTTTGTTTAACAATACTGAAAGGGGCAACAAATGCAAAACCAGTGGAAATAACACAGTTAACAGCAAAACACTGTAAAGTAGTTGGCATGACTTATTCATGCCGCGATGCATGCTGGGAACAGCTCTAACACCAGTACTGCACTATTACATATTAAAGTGAATTCACAACTTATTTGTGCTGTTGTTATACAGTTAATTGTGCAGCTATACATTGTGCTGTATAATACAAGCAAATGTTTATAAATGTTAAAGGGTTAGTTTACCCAAAAATGAAAATTCTGTCTTTAATTACTCAGCCTCATGTCGTTCCAAACCCGTAAGACCTTCGTTCATCTTCGGAGCACAAATTAAGGTATTTTTGATTAAATCCGACAGCTCTTTGACCCTCCATACACAGCAAGGGAACTACCAACATCAAGGCACAGAAACGTAGCAAGGACATCGGTAAAATAGTCTATGTGACATCAGCGGTTCAACCATAAGTTTACGAAGCTACAAGAATACTTTTTGTGCGCAAAGAAAATAAAAATAACAAATGACTTTATTCAACCGTTCGATGAACGAAGGTCTTACGGATTTGGAACAACATGAGGGTGAGTAATTAATGACAGAATTTTCATTTTTGGGTGAACTATCCCTTTAAAGAAATATTCATTATTTGAAGTTAATGAAATTTGAGAGGGGGCACAGAATAGAGGTCCACTCTATTTCACCAAGGTCCACCCTCTTGGGGATTTCTGGCCTCACCACTGAATCACACAAGAAAAAAATGCACAAAAGACTCCTTATCCAAATTGTGGAACAGAATTTCAAGAAAATAGCCATTTCTACTTGTTACATAGAGACTTTTGTTCACGAGTCCAAGTCAAGTCTGATGTAGAGCTTCCCAAATCATTCCATTTCACCAGGACAGAGCGCTTTCGTCTGAATGGGTCAGAACGCAAGAACGTTATATAGAGAGATTATTTTTCAACATTCTTGTTGCAATTTTTTGTTGGTGTATATGAATCATCTGAAATTTCTTAACTCCATGAATAATAATCACATGATAGTCACACCTGATATGCTGATGTTGGTAAATAGGCAGCAGCCGTAGTAGGGTTATCGTTTACCATTTTGTGTGTGTTTGCAGTGTTTTCTTTGCACTCTTAAAATGCAATGATTATTTGCCAGAATGTTTTTGGAGGGGCTGCTATGCCCCTGACTGTTACTTTCATTAAATTGATTTACTTTTTATTGTTGACTGCCATATTATCATTACAAACTAAGAAGGTGTTTGGCAGGCTTTAGCTGTAATGGAGTGGATTTGGCTGCTTTAGGCACCGTGTGGTGTTTGTAAATGGCTGCCAGGACTTCAAGAGGGTGACCGGAGTGTCATGATGGTCCGATCCAAAACTAACAGGAGCATCATGTACCGTGCCAGACGAAAGCCGAACAACATCCCTGGATCTCTGCCACGGTTGTGCGTATGTGGTTGTGTGGGGTGTGAAAAGCGTGTGCGCAGAATCTTTGGCCTGCCGCCTCTATTATATTTGGCTGTTTTCTAATCTGCCAGAGTCTGTTAAGTGGTCGGTGTTTGCGTTCTCTCAGCTACAGCCACGCTGTATGTGTATAGACGCTCTGGTTGTATTTTTGCAAGGAGAGGTACCATACCACCAAAGGTTAATTAATCCTTGGAATATTGTTGTGTGTGTATGTCAGTCCTGAAATGTTCAGCTTCCCCTCTGTGCTCACAGATGCCCTTCACTGTTGGATGGTGAGGGTATTTACTCATCCCATCATGCCAATAGGCCCAGAAGGGGGCGGCTTTACTGCCAGCTCACTTCCTCCCCCACACACCAACCTGCCATGGTTTAGCAAGGATCCAGTCTCTTTATCTTTGAGATATTTCTTTCTCTCGCTTACTTGGGCCAAACACGCTCCTGTTTTCTTAAGGCCTTTGTGAAACTGTCATGTATTGAGACATCTGTGTTGTGGCTGTAATTACACATTACGCACTGGCAGTTACTGTACAACCTACAAAAAGTACCAACTATTTGTCTGAACCACAGACTAGTGGTTAGCACTCAAGTTCCAGGCACATTTCCCCCACAATCCAAAGGCATGCAGTATAGGTTAATTGGACAAAGTAAATTGGCTGTAGTGAACGAGTGAGTGTGTGTGAATGAGTGAGTGAGTGTGTCCCAGCACTGGGGTTGCACGAGTTAGTGCACTCTCAGGGCTGGGTTGCGGCAGGAAGGTCATCCGGCGTAAAACATATGTCAAAACGTTGGTGCGGATCACTCCGCTGTGGCGACCCCTGATAAAGGGAGCAAGCCAAAGGAAGAGAGAGACATAATACAATTTAATGATGACAAATGAAACATACACAGAACTGCTGACATTAAATTGAAGTTATTGACAGATAACTTGACAGTTGACAGAGCTGTCAGAAGATTTTGTAATGGATACAAGAAGGAATTAACTCTTCTGCACATCCAACATCGCGCAAACACACCTGCCTGAAAGATTCTAGTTACCCTGAAGAACTTGATTAGCTGGTTCAGGTGTGTTTAATTTGGGTTGGAGCTAAACTCTGCAGGACAGGATTGGATACCTGTGTTAATTGGTGGTTTTCAGACAACATGATCTTAATTAGCTTTGTTGATAAATTGATCTGTTTTCGTCATCTGACTACTTTCATTATAAAGAGAAAGACATGAAAAAAATCCCAAACAATTCTAACACAAAAAAAACTATTCAACAAAGTGGTTTGTGCATGTTTACAAGAACGCTGTTTGGTTTGAATGATGCAACTGTAATTTCTCTCATTAAATTCATGCTAGTGCTTGATACCCCATTATTCTTTTTCACTCCAGATATCAAAGGACCTGAAGCAGTATGATAATAAAATAATTGAGTGCACATTCGTCAATAACACCTGGGTGTTCATGCGACAGAGGACGGACAAGAGCTTCCCCAACTCATATGACACAGCCATGGGTAAGGATTCACGTGTGCTATACTAAAGCCAGGGTTGGTATTAGATTCTGTTTAGGTGACTAGATAAAAACCAAACTCCTAAGGCTAAAAGCATTTTTACATGTATTTTCATTGTGCATAACATTACCTTAAAACAGGGCTGAGCAACTCTGGCCCTTGAGATCCAACCCTGATCAAACTCACCTGCCTGGAACGTTATAGTAGTCCTGGAGACTTTGAATAGTGTGTTCAGGTGTGTTTTATTAAGGTTGGAGATAAAAATATGAAGAAATGTTTGTCTTGGGGGGTTTACACAAAATGTGTTTTGGCGGTTCATTTACATGACATCAGTGTTTTGGAGGACTGAAAACACAAAGTGCAAGTTTTTGAAAATTAAATTATCACCTAAACAAATTTGTGGAAATGGTGACATCATTTTTATGCATATTACATGTTCAGTCTGTAGGCATGCATATAAGCGTAGCGTTTCTTTACAAATTGACATCGCCACCTAAGGGGCTGACCTGCATAATACAGCATTTTAGTCATTTTCGTAGGTCCATGTTGATGGGGATCATTTTGATAACATTGTACTAAATATGCATTTTTTAAAAAAGTTTTGCATACAGATAACAGTTGTTGTTGTGTAAATGTACCCTAAGCAGCCAGATTTGCCCACCCCTGCTTTAAAATGTTTGCACCAATAATCTGAATGTTATTATTCAAATAGCTAGCTTTAAACAAGTTGACAACTTCACCTATTAAGATTTTCTGAGCTTGCAGTCCAACTCTGCTGAAAATCCAGCATCTATTAGTTGTTCTCACTTTGTCCCGTGTCGTCCTGACAGCTGTGTGCAACAGTATCCAGCATCCTGTCACAAAGGAAATTCTCTTTGAGTTTTTGGACCGGTGTGCCCAGGCGCAGTCCCGCAAACACCCGGCCGACTCTGAGCTCATGCCACCGCCTCCACCAAAGAGAGCGAACCACACCATCCCGCAGTAGCACAGTGCCGCCGGAGCAGAATGCAAGCAGTTTGATATTTTTTTTTATTCCCAAAATGTTCAGCAGCTCTGCCGGTGCACACCGCAAGAGAAGAGACTTCTGGAGAACATTTTGCTTTTTGGCCTCACTTTGGCTTCTGTTCTTGAAGTTGTTGGTGATCTATTTAAGGACACTGCTATGAGAGCTTGTTTGAACATTGAGTGCTGAGGCACATTCTTATTTAAAAGAATAAAAATAAAAAATGAATTGCATTGTTTTCTTTTTTTTTATGTTTTGTATTTGTTACGGCCGCTTCACCTCTCTGTTTGTTTTTCAGTTACTTTTTTTACTAAACAGAACATTAAAGTGTGCTGGAGTGTCTAGATTTAGACCTAACCATGAAACTCTGAAACAAGTCCTGTCGAATTTCACCAGATCTGGACTAATCTAAGTACTGCTTGGCGGTTTGCGTCATATGATGGTGTTTGTTAGGTTAGAGTGTTTTGTATGTCATTTATGCTGATTTGAAAATGTTGCCCCAACCCTTTTTTCTCAGGTTTTGTTTCTTAAAAAATGTCAGGTGTATTTAAGTTTTCCTGGATCTTTTGGCTCATTGTTTTTTTGGGGGGGAAAAATGAAAGCAATAATTCCAAAATAAAGATTGCCAGCTATTCCACACATGCCTTCACATGCAATACATGATCATTTTATCAGAAGAACTTTGGATTTGTCTAAATTTGATTTTGGGATAGGCCTAAATTTTTGTTTTTGTCATTTATAATGATGAGTGAACATTTCAGCAGTTGTCACTCGTAATAGAAGTGTCACAGCTGAAGTTAATGGCATTCTTTATTGCTCTCACATTTCTCATCTGGTGTTTACAATATTGAAACCTGGTGTGCAAAGAGCAGATCCACATGTCTGAGAAGAGATGACATTATCGCTGTCTCCTGAGGAGTGAGTCACACCTGACATTCATGTCCTCCTCTCATCTGGAATTGTTTCCTCGTAAGACAAATGAATGCAAAAGTCCCTGAAATGTGACACTATGAGGCTGAGCTCACTGAGCTCATCTGCATGCTGAAGTGATTAGATCTTGATTGCATCCCATATTGCACTTCTTATGGGTTTATGATGCCTCAGAACGCTCATAGAGTTGATTGAGAGACATGCAGAGAGATGAGAATGGAGGACAGAAGAAGACAAGCTTCATATAGCATTCGAGTGATACTGAATAATGCAGAGCATAGACATTCATGAAACTGACCCTATTAATAAATGTCTCTGGTCTTATGCATTAATGTTGTTCAAAGGGGAAAATGTGTTAAAATGTTTCCTTGTTATGTAAGTAAATTTAATTAACAACATGCATGTACTTACTTACTGTAAGTTTATGGTTTGGTTTAAGGTTAGTAGTTGCTTAAAATTCTGCATAATTTACTGATATTACTATAGTAAGTACATGTAATGACACTGTGAAATAAAGTGTTAGCAATATTATTACCCAACAGCCAAATATCTACTTAGACATTGGTTTAGGTTACTGTTGTAGGATATACAGCATTTTTTTCAACCTTTAAAGCGCTTTTAACAATACAGATTGTGTCAAAGCAGATTTACAGTATTAAATAGGAAAATAGTGTGTCAATAATGCAAAAGGACAATAGTAAACACTCAACTTTCAGTTAAAGGCAGTTCATCATTGAATTCAGTGATGTCATCATCCAGCTCAGTTCAGTTCCAATAGTATCTGTGCAATTAAGTCGACAATATCACTGGAAATTAAGTGTCCCCAACTGAGCAAGCCAGAGTTGACAGCGGCAAGGAACCAAAACATCGGTGACAGAAATGGAGAGAAAAACCTTGGGAGAAACCAGGCTCAGTCGGGGGGCCAGTTCTTCTCTGGCCAAACAAACCAGCAGGTTGTTCATGCTGCAGCAAAGTTAGATTGTGCAGAGAACTCATCTGGTTCCTGTGGTCTTGTGCCGATGGCTGTCTAGGAGACAAGGTCTTCACTGTGGATCTGTCTCTGCGGCTCATCTAGTTGTCCTGGTTTCCACTGACATTCAGGGCTGTAGAGGTTATCTCTAGGTCCTGATCCACCATCTGGGCTGGATACAGACTGGATCCGGGTGACTGCAGTGACCATCTGATCTGGATACAGACTGGATCTGGTGGCAACGGTGACCTTGGAATAAGAACGAAACAGTCTAATATTAGTGTAGATGCCATTCTTCTTACGATGTAACAAGTACATCAGGTGTTATGGGAAGTGTTCCCGGTTCCGGTTGACCTAAGTAATGCAGCCTAATAAAGGGGTCATCGGATGCAAAATTCACTTTACAAGTTGTTTGAACATAAATGATTTTGGAAGTGTGTGTACATGTCTATCCTATAATGATAAAAATCCACCCAGTGTTTTTTTTCAAATCTCCTCTCTCAAATCAGGGTGTTCTGAGATTCCTGTCAGAATTATGTAGTTCTGCACAGGCCGCTCCCACGATAGTTGATTGGCAAGGCCGTCTTACCTTAGACCCGCCCCGAGTGAGCTGAGAGCTGTCCGCCATTGTGTTGACTCTGGTGCAGGGGAAGACAAGATGTCTCCGATTAAGCTGATTAATCTGAACCACTGAAGACGCAGAGGATTAACGTTACTTTCATTTTGAAGGGAATGCGCCGATCCCGATCTGCCTAAATGCATCTATGTTCGCGCGAATCGTGATCCAGCTTCATCTACAGAAGTGAATATAAGGGGTTTTTTTTATGAATCTTTGCAAATCGCCTTTCCTAATAATGTGCTAGTTAGCCAGTTTCGCGGCTAAAGTTTACAGTCTGCTCGTCACCCCACGGAAGAGAGGGGCGGGGTCAGCAGAGCTAATTAGCATTTAAAGCAACATGGTCTACAATGGCTTGCTGAAAACAGAGCTGATTTTGACAGGGTAAAAAGGTGTTTTTTACACTACCATTGAGAAATTTTAACCAATGTATGTTGACTTTTCATTAAGATCCTAAAGAATCATATCAACTTGTGGAAAATGGGCATCCGATGACCCCTTTAACGGATTTGAATATTAGAAATGTGTTAGTGTGTTATGTGTAAGCCAGGTTAAAGAGATGGGTCTTTAATCTAGAGTGTGTCTGCCTCCCGAACAATATTAGGTAGATTATTCCAGAGTTTGGGCGCTAAATAGGAAAAGGAATTTGCCGCCCGCAGTTGATTTTGATATTCTACGTATTATCAAATGGCCAGAGTTTTGAGAACGCAGCGGACGTGGAGGACTATAATGCGATAAGAGCTCACTCCAGTACTGAGGTGCTAAACCATTCAGGGCTTTATAAGTAATTAACAAGATTTTAAAATGTATTTGATGTTCAACAGGGAGCCAGTGCAGGGTTGAAAGAACCGGACTATTATGGTCGTGCTTCCTGGTTCTAGTAAGAACTCTAGCTGCTGCATTTTGGACCAGCAGGAGTTTGTTTATTAAGCATGCAGAACAAACAGCCAATAAAGCATTACAATAATCTAACCTTGAAGTCATGAACGCATGAATTAATGTTTCTGCATTTGACATTGAGAGCATAGGTCGTAATTTAGATATATTTTTGAGATGGAAAAGTACAGTTTTACAAATGCTAGAAGTATGGCTTTCGAAGGAAAGTTTGCTATCGAACAGCACACCTAGGTTCCTAGGTAAGAGTTTTTTTGACTGATAATTAACACCTCTGTTTTTTTTTCAGAATTTAGCAGTAAGAAATTACCCATCATCCAGCTTTTTATATCGACTGTGCATTCCGTTTTTCAAATTGGTGTGTTTCGCCAGGCTGCGAAGAAATATATAGCTGAGTATCATCAGCATAACAGTGAGAGCTAACACCATGTTTCCTGATGATATCTCCCAAGTGTAACATGTAAAGCGTGAAAAGTAACGGCCCTAGTACTGAATATGTACTATACTGCAGTATGCAGTATGGAGTACCTCAAGGCCCTAGTACTGAGCCTTGAGGTACTCCATACTGCACTTGTGATCGATATGGTACCTCTTCATTCACTGCTACGAATTGATGGCGGTCAGATAAGTACGATTTGAACCATGCTAATGCACTTTCACTAATGCCAACAAAGTTTTCTTGTCTATTCAAAAGAATGTTGTGGTCGATAGTGTCAAACGCAGCCTTTCTGAAATTTTGACAATAATTAATTGCAGTCATTTGATACTGGTTAATAAAAGTGACTGTAATAATAGCAAATAACAATAGATTTGAAAAAGCATCTTCAACACTTTATTATGTGGAGAAGCCCTTCTGGCTAAACTTGACCTTTAGTCGTGACACATCTTTGAAAAATGAAAAACTTATCAAACTGATATAAAACGCTACATTTAGACTGTCGGTAATAATGTGAAACCCTTTTTCTCATCAAATTAAAACAAATATTCACAAGGCATCAATGAAATGAATGATTTGGGAATACAAAAAACTACAAACAAATAAAGTGGTTCAACAAGAGGTTCAACAAATTTGGATCTCAAGACGTTTTTTATTGAGCAAGAAATACCAAAATCACGTTGGTGTGTGCTTATTTCATTCACATGTGAGTGCAAATAGATGTTCAGGAGCCTGAGGTTGCAACTTTCAAAGACTTACAGCAAACTCCCACACCACAACAACAACTGAAAAACAAATATCTGCAGTCAGTGACTTAACACACCAGCAGAACAAGAAAAAGGTGAACCTGTGCTCGCAGGCAAGCATCTCAAAGAGGAGTTTGCAGTGTGACGTTTAACTTATTTTATTTATTTATTTATTCAGAAATATGAGTGGGAACAATTTAAATTTAATACAAGCTTTGACAAATATTAAACAGAATGCTGGTCAACTGCTGATTCATTTGCTCTCCAATGATATAGTATGTTAAAACTGCATGGGCTCAGATCATATACACAGCGATTGTTGGGGAACTTAAATTGATGGTTCACCTAAAAATTTAAATTCAATCATTATTTACTCACTCTAGTCTTTTTCTAAAACAAAAGAAGAAATTTTTTAAAAATGTCCTGCCTTTAAGAGAACATCACCATTCACTGACATTATTTGGACTCTATTTTTATGTAATGTTAAAAAAGAGACAGTATTTTACATTATTACAAATTTGTGGGGAGAAAAAAATCTTTTTGACAGTCAAAGAGATTAGTCATCTGATACTGCTTTCGTGTTTTATACTGAAAATGAATGGTTGAGTGGAGCCCATTGCATTGTGGGATATCATGTTCCACCCAGGGATGCACAGGCATTCCATAAGTACAAAAATCTGCATTTTGTGCACATTATGTATGCTGTAAAAGTAATGCATGTTTTATACATCGCTCGGTAAGGCAGTAGATGAGAACGGCTGGAAAGCATATGCCTTGAGCTCTCCAGTAAATAACATCATGTAACGTATCTGTGCAGCTCAAGGTCCCAGGTGTTTTTGTCCTGACACATGCCGCCTTTAACGCTGATGTACACACATGGTCAGAATTGTTGGCACCCTTGGTAAATATGATCAAAGAAGGCTGTGAAAATAAATCTGCATTGTTAATCCTTTTGATCTTTTTTTATTTTTTCACAAAAATCTAATCTTTCATTGGATAATAAGAATTTAAAATGGGGGGAAATATCATTATGAAATAAATGTTTTTCTCTAATACACATTGACCACAATTAACGGTACCCTTTTATTCAATACTTTGTGAAACCTCCATTTGTCAGTTTAACAGCTCTAAATGTTCTGCTATAATGCCTGATGAGGTTAGAGACACCTGACAAGAGATCAGAGACCATTCCTTCATCCAGAATCACTCCAGACCCTTTAGATTCACAGCTCCATGTTGGTGCTTCTCTTCAGTTCACTCATGTTCTATAGGGTTCAGGTCAGAGGACTGGAATGGCCATAGAAGAAGCTTGGTATTGCTAATATTTCATTACATTGTCTTTAAAGTAAACAGGATGCTTTAGTATTTATTGCTCTGGGATCGGTTTGGTATAAAACTATCGATGTGACAGTGAGACACTGATCGCTCCAGCGCTACACGGATGCCGGTGTCAGCGTGGGATGAATGAAGGAAGATGAACGGATGCCTGAATGGATGAAAGTGCTCCAAGCAGCAGATCTTCTCAACATACAGCATGATCTCAGGCTACATGGACATGAAATTCACCGTAATAAAAAACAAGCTCAGTGACTCAAGAAACAGGTCACTGTGAACTTTAATAAACTGTGTTTTCAAAACTGCACTGAAGGACAAACACGTTCATGCTGCTGTGAGAGGTGAGAATAAGTCCAATGGGAAAATGAATGCAGCTGTGAAGCTCTGCACCTTGAAATATTTATATACACTCACAGTTATAGTGTTATAATTTGCCTAGGTAGAAGATTAAATGATATGTGTGTAA
Source organism: Onychostoma macrolepis (assembly GCF_012432095.1). Classification (NCBI taxonomy): domain Eukaryota; kingdom Metazoa; phylum Chordata; class Actinopteri; order Cypriniformes; family Cyprinidae; genus Onychostoma; species Onychostoma macrolepis. The sequence continues at coordinate 1,340,927 of NC_081174.1, read as the reverse complement.
TGATGTGGGACGCTGCAGTGCATTCGGTTCATTTATTTGTATAACAGATGCAGTAATGTCCAATAATGTACATATGAGCAAAAATCAAAGTGATGGTATTTCAAATGCTTTTAGCACTTAATTCATTCAAGCATCTTTTTATATCATTGCAGACAAACTGAGACTGTGAAGAATTTTTTTTTTTTTTATAAGGTCAGATGTCACTTGCCACCAATGCTTTCCTTAAATCTGTGCATTATAAGTATTCTGCTTCACAGAACAGTGATCTCGTGTTTCTCATGGTCATTTTTTGCCATTTTGGTTTCTTTCTCTTTTTTTGACTGGTTAACCTGTGATGTTTTTCTTTACATTTTTCTCATTTAGAGTCATGAACGTGCCTTCAGTTTTTTTTCACTGTTGCATCCATCCACTCTCCAAACCACTCACCCTCTGAATGGTCACTGGGGTCTGGAGTCTGTCCCAGCATCTCAGGCCCCAGGCCAGGGACACTGTGGACGGATGGCCAGTCCATCACAGGGCACACAGTCAGACACACACATTTACCCATAGAGACCATTTATTGTCTTCAATTCAACTAAACTCAGCAACACAGGAGAAGGCCTTCCTGGCTTTCTTGCAGTGAGGTGACAGTGCTGCTTACTATGCCAATGAGCCACCTTTTAATTTGAAAAATCGTATATTTTCACATTTTTATTTTATTTTTATTGATATCAAATTAGGGTCAATGTGACACTGACCATAATGATCATACCCAGAAGGGCTAGAACTTCAGAAGAGATTGCGTCAATATGGGGATCTCCTGGGCTATAAAATAGCACCTTCTGAGCAATAAAATGTTCCTCTGAGATGTGGTGGAAATGGAGGCATCCCATGCTGAAGGTTCAGAGCTGTCGCACACGCAGGTGGGATTTCTCAGGACACCTATTTCAGTTCTATCTATCAGGTTTTAGGGACATTTTGTATGTGAAATTAAAAGGCATTTACTTAAAGCACCTTTAATATAGATAAAAGAATCTAGCCTAGTTTTGACTTAACATTTAAAGTGAATATCAGCTATGAGATTATATTATACCAAACAAATCTTGAGTTAATAAATTTTCTTTGAAATATACAAGACTTCCACTTCATTAGCTGCTAAATAACTAGAGGAATAACACAGAGAAGTAAAAGGTAAAACTATTTGCATTGCAAACCAGTGTGTTCATGATTACGATAATAAACTAAAATAAAATGATAACAGCTAGCAGTTTGCAATATCAAGCAGCATAGCTGACTGTTTTTGTACAGCAAATACACTCTTAAAAATAAAGGTGCTGCACGATGCCATAGAAGAACCTTTTTGTCTAAATGGTTCCATAGAAGAACCTTTAACATCTGAAGAACCTTTCTTTTTCACAAAAGGTTCTTCAGATTATAAAAAGGTAAGAAAGAGATGGTTCTTTGTGGAACCAAAAATGGTTCTTCTATGGCATCGCTGTGAAGAACCTTTTAAGCACCTTTATTTTTAAGAGTGTATCTGATTGACACTTGAAGCCTTGCACAAGTTACAAATGGCTGCATTCACTCTTACTGTAAAATTAGGTGGATAATGTTGTCTTTTCTGTATGGTCTCCATTCAGTGGAGGAGAGTCCAGAGCAGGTGGCCGCTGCTCACTGAGCTTTATGGCCCGTCTCACCCGAGGAGCGCGTGTGAGATTTTGAGTTAACGGGTGACGGGTACACTTCAGCTTCTGAACGCATTCGAGTGAAAGTGGCGATCTCAAGTTCTCACTTGCCTTTTCTCCATTCACTGTATTTCATGGAGTATGAGAATAGACATTTTGTCTGGATGTCTTTGCAGGGCTCCTCGCGCAGTCTGCAGGGTCTGTCTGTGGTCTGATATATAAAACATATCTTGTTTCAAGGTTTATTTTAATGTAGTATATCTACTTTGTATATGGTAATGAACTATTATACTATTATACAGTGTTGCATTTTATATTGGTTTCTGGTTTGGCTGATAGTCTGGGTCTGAGGACTATGAGTATATATATATTAAGAAAGTCTACCAGATTTGTGGATATACACACAGCTGGCTGGCTGTAATTACACAGAAAACTGAGGCCACACAGCGTTTGACCGCTGGATTTACAGAAATCATTTTCAGAAGTGTTTTCTCAACATTTCAACATTGCATCAACTACTCATGAACGCGTTTTCATTTGTATTTGAATTATCACTCAATAGGCTATTTATCTATCTACTACTATGTCATTGGAAGGCTTTTGTCTTTCAAACACATTAAAATGTAGTGTTTATTTTCATTGCTGTTATTTTTAAATTTACATTAATTTTACATTTATGATTTAATTAATTGTCAGCTTTTCATTCAATTTAAAAACTCCAATTTGGGAAACCTTGATGTGATGTAATGTTTAATGCACTTCATGTAGTTAATAACAATGAATGGAATATATTTTCTTTCTCTTTGTATTTTTATATTAAAATAATGCTCCAAGGAGGACAACCCTTGCTCTGAGGCAAAACTGCAAGTGGCTTTAACCGTCATCAAGAAACACTGAATCATTTGTCATTTGTATGTGTGTGAGAGAGCGACACAGCGAGGGAGAGAGTGAATATGCCGACAGGTGTGTTCATTTTTTTTCTCTAATGTCTGTGTGTGTGATTAAGGGATTTGTAAAGCATCGCCGCTTCATTATGAGATAGAGACGGCCAATTTCACTGCATCAAAGAACACAGTTCCCATCTCATTCTCAGCCATTTGGTACAAAGATGAAGTAACATCTCATTAATAACAGCCCGGTTGCCATGACAGCAAGTATGTGATGATTATTGTCATGCCGTTTATGTATTTTAGATGAAGAGAGAGAGAGAAATGGATAGTTTGAAGAGTCATATGCAGAGAGTTGGACAGAATCACAGCACTGTAGGTGAGAATGTTGTCTTCTGGGAGGCAGATGGGCTAAGATTTTTTTCTCAGCGTTGTCTCCATACACAACTAATCACACTCCTCATCTGTGCACATATTGTATCAGCTCTGGTAATCATGGGCCGTTTAGACGAAGCCTGCCGCAGGTTTTCTTTGTTGCGTAAGGAGCAGCTCACAAGCCAGGCATAGACAAAAGTAGTCAACTCAAAGCACAGCATCTACAGCGCCTTTCAGAATGATACTCAAGGTAACAGTGAACAAAAGACACAATATGTTCATTTGTTTGAATATAACCTTGCAGCGAGGTAAAAAATTCAAAGAAAAATGTTCTTACGAGAGAGAACATTTTTCTCAGAAAGCAAAAACCCTGCAATTAGGACTTTGCGCACACTCCCTTTGAGCGCTGAGTCCTTTATTATGCCGGATGAGATGGGACATACAATAGTCTTCACTTATTGATCATACTCCACAGCTCAAATTTTCAGTGGTGTTTTCTATGTAGGACAACAGGAACAAGCTGGACTGAAGAAAACAATCCCTCTTCACAGATCTACCACCAAAACTATGGAGCAAATTCACTGCACAATTGTAACACTTCTGTGTGTGACAGAGATCTGCGGTATATGGAATGTCATATCATATTTTGTCTCGTTCCCGCCTGCCACATTCATGTTTTGTTCCACTTCCATCTACATCTAGAAGAGCTCTTTGTGGATTTTAAAATCCTTTTCCCAAACGATTCTGCCTGGGTTGTTTTTTTTCCAATTACCCCTCACACACAACACTTTACCTGCTTGCATTTATTGCATCAGGTAAAAAGATGTTTTCGGTCACACTTTATTTTAGGGTCCAATTCCTGCCATTAACAAACCGTTAACTACGCCTTTTGCCTCAATAAACTCTTAATTTGCTGCTTATTACTAGTTAGTAAGGTAGTTGTTAAGTTTAGGTATTGGGTAGTATTAGGGATGTAGAATATGGTCATCATGTGCTTTATGAGTACTAATAAACAGCCAAAATGTTAATAATATGCAGGCTAATAAGCAACTACTTAATAGTGAGAATCGGTCCCTATACTAAAGTGTTGCCGTGTTTTCCACGTACAAATAAACATTGAGAATATCAATGCACCTATAAACCATTTTTGTTGCTCAATAGACAAATAGACAAAGAACATTCTGCACTTAAAAAAACATAAAATACATTTTTTTTTTTAATATTTATATTTTTCAGGAGTCGCACAAATGATTTTTCCCTTGCTTCCCACACACACATCAATAGGTTACTGTTCGTAACCCCAGTTCTCTGAAGCATCGAGTGGAGAGATCCATCTATGGGAAGGGTATCTCAAACACGAGATGATGAAAGAGAACAATATCTTCGAAAATCTCAAAACTCCAAAATCAAAACCAGAGGATCCTATGTTATTCCCAGGAGTGCAGACCTTTAGTGCGATGTTTCAGCACGAAAACCTGCATTTTACTGACCAAGCACTTCACTTCATCCAGGCACAATCTGATGATCAAATGATTAAGTGTGTTATGACCAGACATATATTGAGATGTGGCATCTAGTCAAATGCACTTTCAGCAGTCGAGCCAATCGATTCAGGTGTGTCTGTATTGCAGTGATGAAGCAATGCAGTACAGTTCCAGTAAAGCAAGCCAGATCACGGTAATCTGCTGCATGCTCCGACCCGGTCTACAAGACAAGGAGTGTGTTGGTATTCAGAATCAGAATGGTATTTCATCTACAAAATATATGATTAGGATAGATATGGTTCTATAAAGAGCAATGCCGAAACATCACTCGCAACAAGTAATCCCTGTCCACACTTTCAAAAAGATTGTACATTTCAGTTGAGTAAAGCTCTGTGTTCACAAAAACAAATGAACGAAGGGACTGTGAGTAGGATCCTCCATAAAACAGGATGTACGTCCAGAGAGGCCCAAACAGCAGGGAGCTGGTGAGTCACCGTTTGATTGGTAAAGCTGTTACCCACTCATAGAATATAACGGCACTGTTGTAGCAGCAGATTGAGACGTCTCTGGCTGTGCTTGTTGGGTTGGTGAGGGGGGGTTGGAGAACTTTCCAGAGACCTTCTAATTTTATATATACCTGTGGTTTTATTATGCCTCTTTCTTTTGGTCACAACCCAAGTAAACTTTGGAGAGTCCTAGGTGGCATTGAATAAATCATGCCACTTTTGTGTGTGTGATATTTCAGTGCAAAACCCCTAGTCTTATTGACTAAGCACCTCTAATTCATTTTAACCGGGCACAGTATAAAGATTAAATGGTGGAAAGTAGTGTTATAAGAGTATGCTATGAAGTCAAGTGCACTTACAGCCTTTTAATTTGGCGATTCAGGTGTCTTGATCACAGTGGATTGATGGAGTCTATTAATTATTAAAGCTGATGAAGTGAAAGAAATTAAAATGTCTGATTTGCTTTATATACTGTTCCAGGCAAAAAATGTAGGTTATAAAAACGTTGTGAGAACATTATTTTGGAATGTTTCTAAACCCTTAAAATGCCCAGTTTTCTTGACATGATTAGAACATCATTTAAAGGCTACAGAAACGTTTCTGAACGCTTATTTTTAATATTCTAAAAACATTACAATGTCCAGTTTTCTTGTCATGATTAGAATGTTATTTAAAGGTTACGAGGGCATTTTGAGAATGTTTTGAGTAAGTTGTTCTAAGAACGTTTTCTCTTAACATTATGAGAACGTTCATCAAGTACAGATAACATCATAAGGATGTTCAGAGAATGCTGATCTCAGAACTTTTCCTCTCAACGTTATGAGGATGTCCTGTATATCAAATATTAATAACATTTTAAGAATGTTCCATAAACATTGTTAAGAATGTACTAACATTTTTATATAGCTCTTGAAAACATTAAAGTTGTGAGAGTACGTTCCCCGTTAGCTGGGATTTAGTAAGTTATTATATACATGTTTTGGTCACACTTAATATTAGGTGGCCTTAACTACTATGTACTTGCATCAAAAAATAAGTACAATGTACTTATTGTGGTCATATGGTATTGCAAAACACTTTTGCTGCTGTTGAGGTGGGATATGAGTAAGGTTAGGGACAGGTTTGGTGCTGTGGGTAGGTTTAAGGGTGGGTTAAGGTGTAAGGGATGGGTCAACAGTGTAATTATAAATGTAATTACAGAAATGAATTACAGATGTAATTACATATAGGTATTTTTTAAAAATATTAGTACAATGTAAAAACATGTATGTACACAATAAGTGCATTGTACCAAATGTATATAAATTACAAAAAAACAAATATATAATTCTAATGTTTACATAACTGAGTACTAATTAACCATTTCTTTAATTGAAGCCTGAATACCTTATATGTATCTAGATCTCTTATGGTTGTCGGAATAGTGTTCCATTCTCGTACAGCTTTAACAGAAAATGCGGATTGACTAAATTTACTCCGTCTAAGTGGTATAATACTGTCTCCTCTCAATGTACCTCTTGTAGAACGATATACAGTTGTTCTAACGTTGACTAACTGATTAAGAGGGGGAGAAGTTAAACCATAAATGATCTTATACATCAAGCATGCATTTGCATACTTAATCATGTTTTCCCAACTCAATGAACAATGATGAAAATGTACTGGTTTCTTGTCAAGAACTTTAAGTGTACGTTTATATAAGGACTCTAATGGTTTTAGAGTCATTAAACTCACCTGAGACCAAGTCGTTCGACCAAACAGTAAGTCATGTGAGGAATAACCATAGAATGCATATACATCTTAGCTGCCTCAAATGACATATAATCTCGTATAAACCTAAAATTATAGAGATTGAATTTAACCTGCTTACAAACCTTTTTAACCTGAGCTTTAAATTTAGAATTAGGTTTAGAATCAATCAGTATCCCAAGGTATTTATATTGGGACACTACCTGCAGCCTCAGCCCTGACACATAAACATCCGGCTCTTTAGTAAAACTATTTGACTTACAAAAAAAAAAAAAATACATACTGTTTTGGAAACATTTAATTGCAAGCAATTCTCTTTTAGCCATGCCGACACATTAACCATGGAATTTGTAAGGTCATTTGCAACTTGTGTGAAACTATTACCATGTAAATAGATTACAGTATCATCCGCATACATTTGTATATTAATACCAGGACATGCCAAATGAAGATCATTTATATATAAAGCAAAGAACAGTGGACCCAAAATAGATCCTTGAGGAACACCAGTAGAAGTACCTATATCAGTTGATTGGTGATTTTGTACTCTAATACACTGAAGTCTATCTGACAGATATTATTCTATCCAATTGAGTGTGTGCAAAGAGAAATTGAAACTAGATAACTTAGACATAAGAATTCTATGATTAACAGTGTCAAAGGCTTTCTTCAGATCTAGGAACACGACTCCAACTAATATTTTCTATAAAAAACAATTTGCCGTCTCTGTTGAATACTTTGCTCTAAAACCAAACTGGATTTGACGCAAGGAAAAATAACTATTACTCAAATGATGACTAATTTGCTCTGCAACTAATTTCTCCATAACCTTAGAAATGGTGGGTAAGATACTGATTGGCCTATACTTATCAACAGAAAAGGGATCTCCATCTTTAAATATTGGTACAACAACAGCCGACTTCCAAACACTTGGAAATTTACCCTGAGAAACTGAAAGGTTACTAATTCCAGTAATAGGTTTGATTAATGTCGAACTAGACTCTTTGAGCATAATAACATCCATACCATATTTGTCTTTTGCTCTAGATGGTTTAAGAGATCTAATTGTTCTCATAACATCCAAATCACTAACAGGTCTTATACTAAAAATAGGCTCCACTGTTGTAACTGGACTGACATTAGTATACGCAGGCAGAAGGCAACGTGTAATGGTATCTACGGAGTCAATAAAATGATGATTAAAAATTTCTGCTACTTCAGCTGGATTGTTTAATGACTTTCCCTTTACTTTAAGTTCTAGAATTTTCCTGTCTTAATTATGTTGTCCTGTTAGTTTTTTTAATTGGTTCCAAATAATTCTAGGATTGCCTCTTGCTTTATCTATTATGGTAAGGAAGAAGTCTGCTTACCATGTTTAGTATTCTTCCTTAATATACTTGTATCTTTATTTGTGTGCCCTCTCTCTCTTTTTTTGTGCCTTTCTGTCTATTTCTTAAGAATTTTTATATATTATATTACTTCTTCTGTTAACTATTAAACCATAATTTGTTTATTATTGAAAGTTTTTTTTGTATGTTTTGTACATATTGTATTTTCTGTGTGTTTTGCACTGTAATCTTTGTTTGTTATTATTGCAATAAAAAAGTATAACTATTAACTAATAGTTGGTGGAGACTGGATTTTGAGGGGGGACATGATTTGTCATGCCACCAATCAAGAAGATGGGGAATTGAGCCATGCAAATGCAGTCAGTAGAACTCATCTAGCACGGGTTCCTGCGAGCTGCTGACGGGTTTTTAGAATCACACACATTATGCTCTGAAAGGTTACAGGCATGCTTTCTAAATGGAAGAATCTGCTACTGTTAACCAGTAATTTAAAATAACCTTTAGTTGAGACAAATGTGGTTGATTCATGAGTTACTTGGAGATTACAGTGCTTTAAGTAATGCCCATTTGTAGCATCTTTGTCTCAGTAGGCTTCTGGTGCTCAGCAGGGTCATTATCAGATGAAGGGTGAGAATTTTGTGTTCTATAATCGTGGCCCAACCTGGTTTGTTTGTGAAGACGTCATTGTATTGGCTAATCTGTCAATACCCGAAGGACACCCTTGCTGCAAAGGTAGTAATCTGGAATGGATGGCTCTCCACTTCTTTAGGGAGTCCAAAACCTTGCTGTCTTACATTTAGATATCCAGAAAAAGACTCAGAGTAGTCACCAAAGTGAAATTCATATGCTGTGTTATACTGTTGTACCCTCACATACTGTGTGTTGCGCTTCAGTCAAATGATCTCGCAATATATCAGTCTGTCTGCTTCTCGCTAAAGCCAGACCCTTGAGGCCATGCACCAAATACAGGTATTTGATACAAGGAGGGGAGCAGTACTGATCCCTGTGGTTCTCACTTGATAAAACCATCATGTCTCCTGCAGTGGTTTAGGTGATCAGAAAAACATCTTCCTCCTGTGGCCTGCTGAGACAAATAAGAAAATAAGGATGAGTTTTGAATTACTTGTCAACTGCCAATCTCTGAAAACACTAGTGCAGGGTGGGAGAAAAGTTTCCTCTGGTGGGTTGAGGTTTCTTCAGTAGCTAATGTTATCTTTGCAAACATTTGCTAAACAAGTTTTATCACATTATGTGGGAACTTTGACTCATTTATTTGCTTAAAATGTTGTGACAAACAACAATTACACTCTGTGCCTTAGTCTTGACAAGTGAGATTCATGTTATTGTTCATGGCTTGTTTCCAGCGTTGGATCTGTGTGTAGGCTGAATAAACAAATTTAGGGCTAAGGATGGGGTGGGTGTTGGGTGATGTGCTCATCACCATAGCACTACTGGATGAAGATATAAAACTATAAGAAATAGTGCAACAGTCAGGTTCCGGTTCAGGTCAAAATCTCATTTGTTTGCTTTATTTCAACATACTCTTTTAAATGATCGAGTTTAACGGCATACTTATTGTGAAAAACTACATCACACATTATTGTGCAGAGAAATCTCCACCATTCAGAGAATCGTGAATAACGGGAGTAAATCATGCCAAAAGAAAACTTTATTTCCTGCTCATTCCCATGAAGCACTGCAAATGATGTATAGCCAGTTTCCCAACCATCTTCAATATTTGCGTAATATGCATATATTGTAATAGAAGTAAAATGTATTATATAATCAACATTTTTAATTTTCAAGTTTTATATTTTTTTAACCTTGTAAATTTGATTATATCATTATCAGTGATTCATGATATTGTATTTCTTTGCCTTGAAAGATTAAAGTCTTGTACCTTTGTCTTTTAGTCTGATTTTCAACCCCCCCCCCCTTTTTTTTTTTTTTATTAAAAATTTTTTTTTTTTTTACTTTTTTTCTTTTTTAGTTTATAATGTTGTGAAATGATAAACTAAAATCATCAGCCTAGCAGCAAGGTTTAAAAAATAAGCTCAGGTGGATCACTAAATTATGGGCTATATTTATCTATCTTTGGCATAGACTAATAAGTGCTAATGTAATGTACTGCTCCCTACAAACGCTACTACGCAAGGATAAATGCTGTGTACAGTTTTCAAATTTAGTCTAAAAATGTCTTAAATTTTGCCAGTCTAATAATACAATAATTCATGAAATAAAATTCTTGTAGAGATGAACCATTGGAAACTAGACGAACAGGCGATTTGCCAACCAACCCTAACACATACATTACACTTTTGAGTAATTTTCATTTTTGACATTAAAGATGCTCGTGTATGTGGGTGGTCATGTGACATATATCTGACTCATCGTCATATATGATGCGCACTGAGGAGAAGAGCATCTCATTCCCTACAAACCTGCGCGTGTGGACTCTCACTCAGTCGCGAGGCTGCGGTGAAGCAGGATCACTGCGCGAGCATCTCATCTGTTCATCCAGAGAGCAACACCTGCGCGAACTATGTGAAGGTAAAACCGCATTTCTCCACTCTGTCAACCTGATGCATTTCATCTTTTATTGAATTAAACTGCTGCTGTGTTATAACGCCGTATAACGCTTTAGGTGAACTCTGTGTTTCAGCACAAACAGAAAAGTTAGTTGTTTTAATCTACAATGCGTCTCGCAGGGACAGTATGTTCAAGCGGTAGCCTATTCAATATTAAATACCGTAATATTACAGTAAATGAATCGTGAAGTTCTCCGTGACTCACATACTGCGATACACACTGGAAAAAAAAATTATATATTTTGTGATCTGATGCCGAATAATGATTCAAAACACAATGATAAAAGCACACAGGTGATAACGTACATTAGGCTATAGTTGAATATTTGCACTTTATAGCCTACACACCCTGTCGCACACTCAAACTAGACTGTCATAAATGTTATTAGTTATAGTTACTTCGAATTTCTAACTAGGCTATATTTTAGAGATGAAAATAGAGAGCTTTTTTCCTCGCTAATATAAAGTTGTGTCTAAGTTGCCCGCTGCTTTATAACTGTATGTATGGTGTTTTACATTTGAGTCTGCAGGCATCAATTATTCAAAGCCTGTCTCTTAGAGTAATAATCCCTAGGTGCCCATCCATGCAGGAAAAACAACAAGCGCAAAATACAAGCGCCGTATGATGGCTCGTCTGAGAAGGCATTTATTTCTGTGCTCAGTGAAGCATCGATCGAGCTTTCGAGAGCTCAATATTCTCTGTAATCTTGCAATGATGAGGATCCACGCGTCTTATTTGAACATACGTTCTCTCAATTTCATCCAATAGGTTTCCTTCAGAGCATCTTTGACCATGCTGTTCCCTGCCTCAAAGTCCGATGTTAAATCTGTTCTGGACGGAGTGGCAGAAACCACGTTCAGAACCATCACTTCTGGACTGCAGTACATTGGTAATAACGACGTCGGCTACGAAGACCACATCATCGACGGCGACTTCGGCAAAAGCGGAGGATACCCTCTGCCGAAGCCGTTCGCAGCCTACCGCAGAACTGATAAAGTGGGACCGGATGAGGAACTCATCATAAAAGGTATCCCCTTTTACCCCACTAACAGCTCCGATGTGTTTGGGAACTTCAGTCTCGGAGATGAAGGGAGCAGTCTGCAGTGCGGGGAGAACTTTATGGACATGGAGTGCTTCATGATACTGACTCCTAGCCAACAGCTCGCCATAGCCGTGTTGTCTCTCACGCTGGGGACTTTTACAGTATTGGAGAACCTGGTGGTCCTGTGCGTGATACTGCAGTCACGTACCCTGCGCTGCAGGCCCTCCTACCATTTCATAGGCAGCTTGGCCATCGCAGACCTGCTTGGCAGCGTCATCTTTGTCTACAGCTTCTTGGACTTTCACGTCTTTCACCGCAAAGACAGTCCAAACGTGTTTCTGTTCAAGTTAGGGGGCGTGACGGCCTCGTTCACCGCGTCCGTGGGAAGCCTGTTCCTCACCGCCATCGATCGATACGTTTCTATCCACCGCCCGCTGGCGTACCGGCGCATTGTGACGCGCACCAAAGCCGTGATTGCCTTCTGCATGATGTGGGCGATCTCCATTATCATCGCCGTGCTGCCGCTGCTGGGCTGGAACTGCAAGCAGCTCAACTCAGTCTGCTCCGACATCTTTCCGCTCATCGACGAGAACTACCTGATGTTCTGGATCGGTGTGACCACCATTCTGGTCATCTTCATTATTTACGCTTACATGTACATCCTCTGGAAGGCCCACCACCACGCGGTGAGGATGCTGCGGCGCACGTCTCAGAAGAGCCTGGTGGTGCACTCCTCCGACGGCACCAAGGTCCAGACCGCCAGGCCGGATCAGGCTCGCATGGACATCCGCTTGGCCAAAACGCTGGTTCTGATCCTGGCGGTGCTGTTGATCTGCTGGGGGCCTCTGCTGGCCATCATGGTGTATGATCTGTTCTGGCGGATGGACGACAACATTAAGACAGTGTTTGCGTTCTGCTCCATGCTCTGCCTGCTCAACTCCACCATTAACCCAATAATCTACGCTCTCAGGAGTAAAGACCTGCGGAGGGCCTTCCTCGCCGCCTGCCAGGGCTGCAGGAGCACCTCCAGCACGACCCTGCAGCTGGACAACAGCCTGGAGTCGGACTGTCAGAGGAATCAGCACCGTGCGGCCGAGAGCTGCGTCAAGACCACTGTGAAAATAGCCAAATTGACAATGTCCGTCTCAGCGGAGACATCGGCAGAAGCCGTTTGATTGTACGGAACGGAGGAACGGGTGACGTTCGGATGCACCTCGTCTCAAAAGAATGTCATGGAAAGTTACATGCATAGAGTTCAAAACACAAAGCTGCTTAAGTTAACACTGGTTTGATGAAGTGTTCACTATGACATTTCATCGCTTAAGTGCCAAATTTGATTTTTTTTTTTCTTCTCAGAAAAGGTTCTCACCAAGGAAATGAATTTGTTGAGGCTTGTTGTTGTTGTTGTTGTTGTTGTTGTTGTTTGCCCTTATATTGAACTGTAACGTGTGGATGTTGTGTGTGCTTTATGAAAGTTTACTATATTTTTATACTTTGAATTTTTGTTTTTTGAACAATGGTATCTTCTCACATGGGAATAAGGGGCTAATGATCTTTCTAATAAAACCATGTAAGTATGAATTCAAATATATATATATATATATATATATACATTGGTATCTATGTAAATATGTGTAAAACTCTGTGGTGATTTAGTGTATCCAACATCATTGTGATAAACGACAAAAGATAAGAGTTTCTCTGTTTTTGAGATGTCTTGTTTTGCCAATGAAATAAATGTTATGAAATTGAAAGTATTATAAAAGGAGCAAGTTCTGTCGCTCCTCAAGTACATGAATAATGAAAGCAGGAAAAGTGAGGACATTTGTTTGGTTCGGTTAACAAATGTATTGAATCTCATTTACTAAGATATATTTGGTCCGTTACATGATGCTTTATTGTTATTGTTGTGAGGATCAGAAAAATAAAGACAGGACTATTTTCAACTATTTTTTTTTTTTGACAAGATGGCCTGTAATTGTGGTTTATCGTCACAGATAATACAGTGACTGAAATAACTGTGTTGGATTTGAATCTGATTGTTCATTTTTATTTTGTCATTCTGCTAATGTGTTTCTCTGAGATGTAAGTAAAATTCATTTTACGATATGCACAAAGCCCGGAGATAAATAAAAATGATAAAAATAAATATTTGTTAATAGACAATTTGTATTTAATCTTGTAGTTAATTAACAAACAATTGAAATGTACATATCATGATTGTTTAGTATTCCTTAAACCGTGATATGGTGTGGTGGTGCTTTTTGTTTGCACTGTTCAAAAGTATAGGTACATTCCTTACATGAAATGTATCTACTTAAGTATTGAAGCTTAAAAATCATAAAACGTCACAGTGGCTTTTGTCCCAAAGTAGTTCTTGAAAGTCTGTCTCGAAATTATGTCTTGAAATACAGAAGCTGCTTGCACACTTATGTATCACAATTTAGTCCATTTCAAGTTTTTTTTTTTTAATAAAGTCATTACTGACCTAAACTTTGTATTGGGATACTTTTATTTAAAACTGCAAATCATTGTGTCAAATCATTATGGAGTCAACCCTTGGTCATATTGCACATATTGATATTGTCTCTGGTTCCCTCTAGTGGATAGTTACAGTTTCATAGTTACAAGAGTCATTTTCTATAACAGAAAGCAACGATTACCTTCAGATCAATGCATTTTTTTGTGAAAAATTTAGTTCTTTTATCCCTTTTTATATCAAGTATAATGAAGAGGTATCATCACAAAATTATCCCTGATGTCTTGATCTGGATATGACTTGAAATAGACAGCATTAACAAAAAATGTAACAAAGAAATATTTTAAGATGAACATTTTAAAATTTACAGCATGATTGTGTTGTTTTCTCCAGATAAAAACATCATTCTAATCCATCTTCAATGGGATCTGATAGCTATATAGTCTTGATGTAGCAAGCAAACACATGGCATATTTATCTCATAAAACTTCAGTCCATGTAACAGCAGGGTGTTGTTGGCTCCACGGCCAGTGATTGTGCACAACGCCGGCGGACATATTAAACATTCATTTGAAAAACTCGTAGCTTGAGGTTTAATGTACTAGAACAACCAGCCAGCAGAACCAAATTTCTCTCACGCTTGTCATAAACACAATCCGCTGCCACTATCTGCAAAGGAACGACACGTAACCCAAGGTGAAAGACAATATTTTTACATTAAGCGATTTTTCTCTTACTTTTTCTTCTCATTTTTTCAGAAATCCATTATAAGAAAACAGTGAAACGCAGCTTAATGTTCAAATCAACAACCTTGCAACACAGAATTTCTGTCAAACCTTAATAGTCATAAACACTATCTACAGGCATTATAAGAAACACACTTAAAGTGGTTTTAATATACTGAGACAGTCCCGAGACAGTCCAAGTCATAAATAATGCTTACATATAAAAGTGAGCAGAGAAGTTTTACAATAAGCTTTACCACAGAGAAATAACTCTGGTAAAAGTAAACATAATAATACTGTCTATCTCATGGTGTTGTTGCTTTGACTATAGATATATCTACTGAAAAGTAAAGTTTGAGAGAAAGCTGTTTGTCCCTGGTTGTTTATTTAGCACATTAAACACTGTCGTAGTCCATGCATCTTGGATGTCAAATTTGTATCTAATAATATTGTATCTAATATTTATCTCTGCAGATTTTAGACAGAGTTTACTCTGGAGGTTATGGGCCGTCCAGAGGTGTAGTCCTCCCCTAAAAAGGATGGCACTAGAACTTTCCAAAAACTCCAATTTCATAAATTGCTTCTATTTGTCCCTGCTACATGACAGATGTTACCATAACCATTATTCATTTTTTTTTTATTTAACTGTATGTTTTATGTTTTGATTCTGTTAGATTTTAATAGAAATTAATTTAAATATTTTCCCCTCATGTTATAGCCCAATTAGAGGTTTTCTGAGGCCCCCTTGTGTGGTTAGTGAGAATCACTGGTATACAGAATATTTTAAAGCATAAATCTGAAATCCCATATGCCTACCTGAATCATTAATCACTGCAACTAAAGTTATATTAACTTTGGTTACAGTGATAAATGATATATATTTCATTTTATGCATGGGCAATGCATAAGTTTAACATAAACCAACATTTTGGACCAATTCAACTACCTAGCCTAGCTAACTCAGGTTAATTTAGGCTAAATCTACAGCCCCATTATTGAACCATGTTACCCATTTTGACGTATTTCAATTTTATTCTAATTTTAAGGATTTCATTAATATGTTTATATATTATATAATATAATAATATGTTTATATGGGATACACAATGGTTTTAACCTAATCAAACACATTTCAGATTCTGGTAACAGCAAATTCTGTATTTAGTGCTGTGGACAAATCCCATTTTCTGAAGCAATTTTCTTACTATTTGTTGAATAGAGCCCAAAAAGTGAAAAATGGTGTTATATGGAAGAGATATCATGACTATGGGAATGTGACTGGAAGTGTCTCATGAGGGTAGATGCTTTTATGGATTTTAGGGAGCTGATAAACCGCGGGAACCACAGGTCCTTTCGGATCACTGTCAAGCTACTTACCAGAACCAATCCACAATTATACACACAATAGGTTAAATATAATATCTGATCCCGTGAACGCAACGCTATGGGTTAAAAAAATATATTACAACTCAGATTTTGTATTTTTTCCTTTCGAATGTACGTAACTCACCTTATTTTGTAAGGGTTGTCAGTGAGAGGCCGGACTTTTATTTTGAAACGGTGTTTTGGCTGCAGCCGTCATGTTAAACCCGGAAGTGCTGCTCGCGTAATGAGCAGTAATCTGATCATGTGAAACAATCAGCTGAATGATCAAAACATTGGAGTCAGGATGCGTTGATATGTTTTTAGAGTTTATTTCAGACCTGCGCTTCGTCTGTGAGGTGAGACAGCTATAATATCGCACTTAAACTGTCATCTAAGAGCAAATACTTGAGTGTTATTTACACTGTTTACACATATGCAGGTGAAGATTATCAGACTGTCATCATCCACTACTGTTAGATGTAATTATAATACTTATCGACGACAGTAACAAAAAGTAGCAGGTACTTTGGAGAATCATGTAAATACCCTGAGAATATGATAATCTTCTTTACGTGTTGTGTACGTATATGTAAATAGGTATTGCACTATGGTATTATTCTGTTAAGCAAATGGTGCCATGGTAATATTATGATTGTTTTGGAATTGTGTACCATGTAAATACATGAATATGGTAATTTAGCACCATGATATGCTTAATATAAAATCTCAGCACAATACACCACTGTTGAACCAAAACAATAAACATGATTCATAGTGTGATACTTTCGGATTGATTCTCTTTTTTAGATATAATGTCAGACCCTCGCTCAATTCTGGGGTTTGTGAGGAGAGGTCTGCGGTTAGATGTGTTTAAGGATGTTGCTCGTCAATATCCAGTCATTTTCTGTATCTTCACCGTTATGATCTCCTCCACCATCATCCTCAACCAGTGAGTATCTTTACACGCATATTTAATCGAGACATATTCTGCAGCATTTTATTTTTTTTCCTGTACCGGTTTAGTTTTTCATGATCATTTGACTCTCTGAACAGGCTGATTAGTGTACCTTTAAGAGCTGTATATGTAAATGATCCCTATTATGGTTGGTGATTAACAAATCTATACCCCTGCATGCAGAAAAGTGCCTTTTATATGTTATCTTTCCACTTTTTTCCAGATATCTCCATATTCTCTTGATATTCTGGTCATTTCTGGCTGGAGTGATCACATTCTACTGCTCTCTCAGCCCCGAATATCTGCTGCCGAATATTCTCATCTCAATAAAGACCAAGAGGAAAGTGAGTAACAAATAGGTCTAACTTTAAAACCACTGTTGTGACCATCAGGTTTTGAGAAATGTCTAGTCAGAAGCCGGGAGTGCAATGATGAGAGTCTGTCATAAGAGATTGTTTGGTTACACAAAATCATAAAACCTGCGTTTCTTCGGTGTATGTTTGCCAAAAATGTGTGCGCTTACATATTATTTGTGTGTGTGATCATTGCTGCATATTTTTTGTGTCTAAAAAGCAGCAGGGTGGTAACCTTACTCCAGTGTTCAATATTTCAAATGTGAACAATAAGCATCAAAATAGCCAAAACATGATGTTGTAAAACAATCACAGAATACGCATTGACACACCACATCTCCCTCCTCTTGATAATGCTTAATAATAACAGCAGTAGTGGCCTTTTACCTGCTGAGATGGGAGCCTCAGTAAATTGCACAGTCTTAAAATAAAGGAATGGAAGGATGTTTGCACACTTAAAATAAAGGGGGCAGAATCAGGAAAGGTCCCAGAGCCGGGACTCAAGCTCAGGTCACCTAGCGAAAATCGACAAAAAGGGTTTTATATAGTAAATAAACTCAAATACTTTTGAAATGAAAAGTACTTCACCTTTTTTGATTTTTCTTGTACTTTTATTTGGTAAATTATTTATTTTGTAAAAGCACACTTAACTTTTAGATTAACTGTCCTCAACTGATTGATATTTTAAATAAGGTGTTTCTGAATTATTTTTATCTCATGTTATTGTTTTACTTCAATCAGTTTATAATATCTAAATATTTTATATTGAAACATCTTATTCATAATAAATTACATTTACGTCCTTTTTATTTTGTAGGATACTATTAATACTAGTTATATTGTTTAAACGTGTTCCTGGTATTTGCTTATTATACTGCGTTTTAAAGGGGCTTGTTTTGCTCTTTTTGTAATAACTGGCAACCCTTCACCTGGAGCTTTAATCAAGAGAGGAAAGAGGTTCAATAGTGACTTGAAGGAGAGCAGCAGTATGCAAACCGAACATACGCTAGACAGCTACTGTTAGTACTGTAAGTAGCTTAAATTATACACACATTATAACCATGTCATTATTTGACTCCAGCCCAGTGAAGACTGACACGACACTCAGCTGTTCATATTCGCCTCTCACTGTGTAAGCTCGTGCGCATCTTCTGCATCATTAAAATGTGATCAGTTCATTTGAGTGACAAGTTGAGAGACGTATCGAATTACAGGAGTTTATTATCAGCTGGTTCCGATCAGTTTCCGATCATTTGAAGTTAGAAAAATCTAAAAAGCGCTGTTGCATTCTCAATATTTAGTAATTTTGCCTAAATTCCGTATGCACAGAATAAAAACAAATTCTGTTACGGTTGAAATTTTATACCACGGTAACGATATATATCGTCAAACCTCCCAGCCCTAGATTATTCTTTGAGTCCAATCTAAAGGCTCCCGGCTGCAGAAGGCAGTTCTTGGGCTGGATATAAAGCGTTCATCATGCCTCCCCCAGCTGGAATCATGATTGCTTTTCAGAAGGAGGTAGTGTTGTCACGGTACCAAAATGTCAGTATTCGGTACCGATACCAGTGAAAATCCACGGTTCTCGGTACCAATTTCGGTACCACATGCTAATTAAAAAAACACACTATTTTTTATAATAAAGTCAAACAAAAATAAAATGTACAAAAATCAATGCCATTCTTTATACTTATTTAAATTGTGTTTCAAGTTTTTCCGCAAGTAATAAAAGTATGAAAAACAGTAAAGAAGTTTCACCCAAATTTGATTTGTCTTTTAATTAATTAAATTTAAACACATTTTATTTTTTTGGTAAATAAAGGGGATTTACTATTAAAATTAAAATGTGGAAGAAATATTGTGTGATTTCTTTAAAAATAAATGTAAAAAAAAAAATTTTTCAACAGTAGTAAGTATCACATACATTCTACTAAATAATAGTAATACATTTCTGGCACAATGTCTTTAAGATAAACTTTTATTTTGACGGTTTGCCGTGAATACCTTTAAATTTCTGTGTGTAGCTATATGATATGACGCTGGTTTTACTCAAATGAAACGGTAAAATGCTTGTGAAGTGACTCTCAGAGCAGTTCTGTAGATGTTGTTTATGTATTTATGTCTTCATTGAGACGGCAGATGCTGAAATCACCGCGAGCGTGATTCATATTTAAATCGACTTTTGCGGCTTAATATTTACAGATAGGCTACTAGTCCGTGTCGCGATTTGATTTAAGTGTAATGACCTACTTTTGATTAATTCATCCAAACTTTGACAAATTCGGTGGCATTCCGTGCTAAACTGTGAATTCCGTTTTTATAACTGGATTCCGAGATTCCGTCCGCGTTTTCTACATCGCGGAAATCATCGAACACGTCTGGCGTCAAGAACCGGGTTGACTGGTACCACCGGTACTTAAAAATCTGGTACCGTGACGTTTTCATTTTTTTAGTACCGACTTGGTACCGAAGTACCGGGTCTTTTGACAACACTAGAAGGAGAGGTCCAGATTGGTTGAAATCATGATCACTATGGGCCCGGGGCTAAAGGTCTAGTTGTCCCCACTCATCAGCAGCCCTGTGTAGAGTATGGCCAGGTGTTTTCAAGCAGACTGTGAGATGCACTTTCATGCCAACTTGTGCTTAGGAGTATGGTGGGAGTATGGGTCTGTCCCACATAGGGTTGCAAAGGGGTGGAAAATATCTGGTAAATTTCAGGAAACTTTCCAAAAATCCCTGGAAGATTCCAAAAAATCCTGGAAAGTTTCCAAAATTTCTGGAATGTTTCAGAAATTTACTGGAAATTTTCCACCTTTTTGCAACCCTCCACATCTACAATAGTTTCAAAATGATTGTCTGACACCTCTAAGGTGAACACAACTAGGTTTCCTAGTGTCACTAGGGATTCTGGGCCCTTTGCACAGAATTGGCTGTCATATCCCCCTCGAAATCTCAGTTGGGCCCTACAAAGGACATTGTGGGCCCCTCTAAGCCTCTGTGCACAATGCACTCCCCTGCTAGGAATGGTCTCAGTTTCTTCACGTCTAGTAAATTATCAGCATGTGTAGCCAACCACTCTACCGAGTTCATCTGGTAGAATCTGAAACAAAGAATACAAAGCATAAAGCAGTGTACGTTTGTGATGAGGAAACAAAATTGCCTGTTTTATATTCCTACCTCACTCTTACTTTTATGCAGTGTGGTAGGGGAAGCTTATTAGTGAGCAGTGTTGGATCCACTGTTCACCATTTGAGGGACCCGTCACACCCTATAAGGATAAGTTCTTCCTCATGTTCTGCTCACTCCTCAGTCCCATCATTGGCATGCGCTCATCTGTACTTTACTTGAACTCAGGAGGACATTATGGGCTTTAAGTCTACACCCTAATGTAGATGTTGTTCCCAGGAACAAATGCATTCCTTTGCCTCTGTTCAGTTGTCCAGCTTTGGTATGCTCCACAAACAACTCTGCCTTTAGTGGAAGAGCAGAGAAAATTATATATGAGTCTGCGACAACAGGGATCAATTTGCCAATACACTGATAACTCTGTAATCTACAGTCAGCCGCTTGGTACCATCAGGTTTTCTCACTGTCCACATGGAGTCAGTGGAAGTGATAATGATGCAGATAATCGTGTCCACACTCAGTGGGTATTTTCGAGTTCTTAACTGTAGAGTGCCTGTAAAGTGTGCCTTGATGCTGAGATAAACTCTCATGTCCTAATTATGTCTTAAATCTTATGGATTATTCATTAGTTATAATAGACCTTGGTTCTTTTTTTTTTCTTCTTTGATACGCTCTCAAAGCCAGCTGCTAGGGAGTATGGTGGGAATATTGGTCAGCCCCACAACTACAATAGCAAAATCATCTGGAACCTTCTTCGGCACGGCTCACTTTGCTTGAACTTTGGTTCGTTATTTCTTTGCTTGATGTTTGATTTGGTTCTTCTTTCTCTTCTTGCATTCTATCCTTTTTCCCCACAAATACCAGCACTCATCTATAACGGGCTGATGTCATGGGGACCTCTGAAAAGCAGGGGTCACCCCAAGTGCCTATGCAGCTGGGTAAGCTGACCTGCTTGTCTCTTGCATGGGGTCAAGTAATGAAGTCACCATTGACACTAGTGCTTTTTTCGGATCAGGGATCAGGCCTTTTAGCCATATCCCAACAAATGGTCCCTTGTTACCCTGCTGCTTCAGCAAGTCATTAGGGTCAGTGTCTCTCGTTACCATACCAGAGTGCATAATGTATGCTGACACAAGTCTTTCGATGTAGTCTGCCCCATCGTTCCTGGCCTTGTGATTAACAGACGTTACCTTGGACCAATCAGTTTTGATGCATTCTTTCAGCAACTGTTGGATCACTTCCTATGCATCGTTCTCCACTTCCAATTCCCAGACATAATTTCCCCTTGTGGGTCAACCTTCCTACGGCCCAAGAAATCTCCAGCTTCCCTGTGACTTATGCTCTTTGGATGCTCTTTTCACAGGGTCACCTATTTTCTTAGCTTACATATTAAGTGTGGTTTGGTCTGGTGGTTTAAAGTTGTAATAGGTCTCAGCTTCTTCTCCGCTACTCTTAATTCTGCTATTAACCATAAGGGGGCACATTTTAGTGCCTCCTTTTACTCCCGGCCTTCTGGCCTCCAGATGGTCTTAGGCAGGAAGGAATCTGTCATCTTCCTGGTCAGAGTCTGTATCTGAGTCTGCCTTAGACTGCATGCACATACATGCCCTCCACCATTCTGAGGTGAAGAGATCTGGATACAGAGAGGATATGCAACAGCAGCTTAGCTAACTGAGCTCACTCACAGATGATTGTCCATTGGGAGTCTGCAGCTCACTTTCAGATGTTCCCTGTTGTCTCTGTAGGTCTTGTTACGGCACTAAGTCAACATTAAAGCAGAGAAAAAAACATAATTGTCTCCCAACTCCCTGCAGAGATTTCCACAACTTTTGAGCAACAGCTTTAACAGCGGCAGAAACAATGGAAAATACAACATCTTGAGGAGGGAGAAAGGAATTTGTTTGTCTGAAGTGTACTTTTATGCGCACCACACAAATCACTCACAGCTTGGACAGTAATTATGGTAATTATCTGAGCCAAGAGGCAATTGAAAAAAGATAGTGGCGGAGAAGTGCATACAATAGCAGGAGAAAACCCTAAACACGCCATCTAGACACAAACACATTGTAACCACAATTAAATAAATAAAACTAGATAAATATATGTTCTTGGTCGAAACAATCACTAACTTGCTAACTTTTTTTTCCAGTTTATCATTTAGCCCCCTAATATGCTCCTCACATTGGGAGTTTTCAATCTTGTGCCGGTCTTTCGTTACTTTGTCTGTATGCCTTCAGCGCTTCGACCAAATTATAAAAGTCAACTTATGCCTTTTGGCAACCAGCAGAAGGAAGTATATAGTGTGTGTGTATATATATATATATATATATATAGGTGATATGTTGGCTATTTGAGTATATAGTGAACTCATTGTCATGTTCAAGAAACCAGCTTGAGATGATTTAAGCTTTGTGACATGGCATGTTATCCTACAGTAAGTACACTGATGGGTACACTGTGGTCATAAAAGGATCGACATGGTCTGCAGCAATTCTCAGGTAGGCTGTGGCATCTAAACAATGCTCAGTTGGTACTAAGGGGACCAAAGTGTGAGCCATTAATACAGGATAGGCAGGATAGATGCTTTCATGTTGTTTACGCCAAAATCTGACCCTGCTATCCGAACATCGAGAAAGAAATCGAGACTCCTCAGACTGGGCAACCGTTTTCCTATCCTCTTTATTTGGTGAGCCTGTGAGAATTGTAGCCTCAGTCTCCTGTTCTTAGCTGACAGGGGTGGCACCTGCTGTGGTCTTCTGCTGCTGTAGACCAAGGTTTGAGCTTGGTTGTAACAAGTGGTTATATGAGTTACTATTGCCTTAGGAACCAGTCTGTCCATTCTCCTCAGACCTCTTGCATCAATAAGGCATTTTTACCCACGGAACTGCTGCTCACAGGATATCCCTGTGAACCCTAGAGATGGGTTTACAGATAAATGGGAAACATGATACTGGTCACAAATCAGCACGCCGGAAGGCCTCTCACCCAATCAAATCTGAGGACTGGAACTAACTGTTGTGTGAACCGATATATTGGCCTAGCCAATACTTGACCATTAGGATAAGTGTTCTCTCTGCTTTATGCCATTTTCAAAATCTTCCTCATGTTTTGTGAATTTTCAGTATATCTTTTGTAAAATAAATGTTTATTTGTCATTTCAACAATATTGTGTACAAATTATTATCAGCATTATATAGAACACCTTACCTTGACCGCTAGTTAAAAATTTAGTCAACTTTAATTATATAATGCATTATACGATGCTGATTGTTTCAAAGCAGCTTCATAGTAATTAAATGACAATCAATGCCATCAAATTCATTCAGATTCTGCTGGAAAGTCGGTAGTGTCATTATTTAGCTCCAGTCTGTTCAGTGCTGATTCAGATCAGTTCAATAACTTTGTAAAGTTCATCAGTTATGAAACAAGTTCAGTTCAGCTATAAACAGCTCTACAGAAGTGTCATTATACAGCTCGAATCAGTTGATTCAGTTCAGTTCCATGACCATGTTGATTTGTCAATTATGAAACAAATTTGATTCAGCTATAAAGCATCTTTACAGAAGACAATAGTGTAAAGTAACAAGTTTTGTTGTCATCTGATAATGTCAGTAATGTCAAATTTATAATATTACTGAATATTTAGTATCTATTAAACCCTTTTGAGACTGTTTGTTCTGTATTGATGATTACAATACTGTATATCTGTGTATCCCCAGCCACAGACACAGCAGGAATTGTTCCCACTGGGTCACAGTTGTGCAGTATGTGGGAAAATCCAGTGCAAACGCCACAGGTATGATCTGGAATCTTACACGCCTTTCATCAACTTGGGCATATGTCAACCCAAAACCAAAAGAAAGTAATAAGAAATTATATTTAGAACACTTACTGTCATCTGTCATCAAGTTTTTTTAATGTGTTTTTGGTTAAAATGCCTGTGGTGGTCTGTGGTGAACAGAAGCTCAAGATATTTTTTACATTTTATTCTACAACAAATCTACACCAGTAATACCTACTTGTGCAAATTATTATTATAACTCAAAATATTAAAAAAACAGTAAACTGAAAGAATTGACGGAAGCTTAGTTATATTGAAGTCATGTGACCATGATGTAGTTTACTTATAGCTTACGTTTAACCTTTTTATTCTGGCTATTGTATTTTGGATTCAGAATTCATAGTTGTGTTAAAGTTCAAGATTATTTTATACTTCTTTTCTGCAACATTCCAAAAGCCAAATGGAAAAATCCATGGGTTTTTGTTAAGGGATCCAGGTCAATGCAAACGTCGGTCTACAAAAGTAGAAAAAAAAAGACAAGATTTTGTGTTCAAATTGTTACATTTACATTCCTGACAAGTAAGCACTTTTAAACCCTTCGCCACCAGCCTGCTGTAATGTGAAAAAAAAAAATCTACGCTATTTAAGGTTCATTATTCATTTTTTTTGATGATTTAAATGCAGCTACCAATGGTAGTATCTCTTAGCATCTCTGTGTTTGAGCAAGGACTGAAAACATGATATTGGGTTTTAAAGACTTTCTTTCAAGTTTTGCATTTTACATTATTCATCTTGGGTTTCAACTTAAAACGCAATAAAAATTCTGTCTTGAAAAAGACAAACCAAACAAATAATTCTGTGGTATTCTGCAATAAAAAAAATTCAAGGACAATGTCTGTTCTTTTGCATTTGGAGACCTTTTTGCTTAGATAATGTTGTAAATGTAACTATTTGTGTTTTTATTCCAAAGACCTACCCTTCTGCTGGAGAACTATCAGCCATGGTTGGACTTAAAAGTGCCATCCAAAGTGGATGCCAGTATTTCAGAGGTAGACTCATAATGCCAGTCCTGAGTAAAATGCTATATTATAAGCATATTAATAAATCAAACTAATAAATCCTTTGTTTGACTTCTCTTCAGGTTTTGGAGTTAGTTCTAGAGAACTTTGTGTACCCATGGTATAGGTATGGCTGCTTTAAATGCAAAAGTTACTTTTATTACAATGTTTTAGCTGAAAAAAAAAAAAATGTAAGCAATGTTCAGGTTTTTTTTTTTTGTAATCAGAGATATTACAGATGACGAGGCGTGTGTCGATGAACTGAGACAAACAATCCGTTTCTTTGCTGCAGTTCTGGCTCATCGAGCACAAAGAGTACATACACCTTTACACAATTTATTTCTGCAATGAATTCTGTACTGATATCACTATTTAAATACTGCAGCTTTCTATAGATTTATAAAGTGGCATACTGATTGAAACTGTCTTGTAGGTGGATGTTCCCTTAGTTGTGATGGACAAAATGATGAAGGCAGCTATGAAGCACATTGAGATCATAGGAAAAGCACAGCAGAAAGGTGCGTTCTGTGATGAAGTCATTCAATATCAGTGGAGCTTAGGTCTAGAATTCCAGTAAATAAACTAACTATTAAAAAGATGGTTGGTTCTTTGAACTGTAACATGGGAGTTCCTTTCCCATAGTCACCTATAGAGCATTTCTGTTGTACTTTTCTTTCAAGGTGTTATCTTATAAAGGACATTTTGCATTTTGGCACCATCAGTTTAATCAGTTTTGTTAACCATCTTTTTGTATAAATTGTGTGAACAGTGAAGAATACAGAGGGTCTTCAGCAGGCAGCTGTAGCCGAATACGGTGCAGATCTGCATGTGGCCCTGCGGAGCCGCAAAGATGAGCTGCTGTACTTGAGGAAGCTCACAGAGCTGCTGTTTCCTTACGTCATGCCCCCTAAAGCTACAGACTGCAGGTACATCTCTCTCACACACACACACACACACACACGCACTGGACACTCCTGCTCAAAGGTTTGTGGTCAGTAGGTTTTTTTTTTTTTTTTTAAATAAATGTTTTTAAAATAAGTCTCTTATTCTCTCCAAGGCTGTACTATTGTGAAATAATATATACAATATACAATAACGGTTTCTATTTGAATATACTTTAAAATGTAGTTTATTCCTGTGATCAAAGCTGAATTTTCAGCATCATTACTCCAGTCATCAGTGTCACTTGATCTTTGAGAAATCATTCTAATATGCTGATTTGCTGCTCAAGAATTATTATTTCTTATTATACTCAGTTTTAAAAACAATTGTGCTGCTTAATATGCTTCTAGAAATCATCATATTTTTTTCAGGATTATTTAATATATTGAAAATTCAAAAGAACAGCATTTATTTATTGAAGCAGATTTTATTTTTTTTATTTTTTTGTAGCAATATAACAGTCTTTGCTGTCATTCAATTAACTATAATGCGTCCTTTCTCGAAAAAAAAAAGCATTAATTTGTTCATAAAAAACCTGAATTACCCTAAAGCTTTGAGATCCATGTTAAACATCTTTAATGACGCAAGCGTGCATTTACCCATTATATATGAATTTTTCGAAGTCTCTAAGTGTGAATTGTTCTGTGAAAAGTGTGATCAGTTGATGTTTATCTGCTATATTCATTTAAGCTTTGTGGTTCATTTTCAGATCTTTGGCCCTGCTGATTCGAGAGGTCATGACAGGTTCTGTTTTTCTGCCAATAATGGACTTTGTGGCTGATCCTGTGAGTGTAACAGCTAACCGTAAATGACGACATTAAACTGTAGATATTTTCTCTTTGTCCTTCATTAGTACATTAAATTGATTACAGTTGTCCATGTGTGTGTGTATGTATATATATATATATATATATATATATATATATATATATATATATATATATATATATATATATATATATATATATATATATATATATATGCATGCATACATACATACAGTATCTCACAGAAGTGAGTACACCCCTCACATTTTTGTAAATATTTTATTATATCTTTTCATGTGACAACACTGAAGAAATTACACTTTGCCACAATGTAAAGTAGTGAGTGTACAGCTTGTATAACAGTGTAAATTTGCTGTCCCCTCAAAATAACTGAGGGGACACACAGCCATTAATGTCTAAACCGCTGGCCTCAAAAGTGAGTACACCCCTAAGTGAAAATGTCCAAATTGGGCCCAAAGTGTCAATATTTTGTGTGGCCACCATTATATTCCAGCACTGCCTTAACCCTCTTGGGCATGGAGTTCACCAGAGCTTCACAGGTTGCCACTGGAGTCCTCTTCCACTCCTCCATGACGGCATCACGGAGCTGGTGGATGTTAGAGACCTTGCTCTCCTCCACCTTCCGTTTAAGGATGCCCCACAGATGCTCACTAGGGTTACGTCTGGAGACATACTTGGCCAGTCCATCACCTTTACCCTCAGCTTCTTTAGCAAGGCAGTGGTCGTCTTGGAGGTGTGTTTGGGGTCGTTATCATGTTGGAATAGAAGGGAGGTGATCATGCTCTGCTTCAGTATGTCACAGTACATGTTGGCATTCATGGTTCCCTCAATGAACTGTAGCTCCCCAGTGCCGGCAGCACTCATGCAGCCCCAGACCATGACACTCCCACCACCATGCTTGACTGTAGGCAAGACACACTTGTCTTTGTACTCCTCACCTGGTTGCCACCACACACACATGACACCGTCTGAACCAAGTAAGTTTATCTTGGTCTCATCAGACCACAGGACATGGTTCCAGTAATCCATGTCCTTAGTCTGCTTCTCTTCAGCAAACTGTTTGTGGGCTTTCTTGTGCATCATCTTTAGAAGAGGCTTCCTTCTGGGACGACAGCCATGCAGACCAATTTGATGCAGTGTGCGGCGTGTGGTCTGAGCACTGACAGGCTGACCCCCCACCCCTTCAACCTCTGCAGCAATGCTGGCAGCAGTCATACGTCAATTTCCCAAACACAACCTCTGGATATGACGCTGAGCATGTGCACTCAACTTCTTTGGTCGACCATGGCGACGCCTGTTCTGAGTGGAACCTGTCCTGTTAAACCGCTGTATGGTCTTGGCCACCGTGCTGCAGCTCAGTTTCAGGGTCTTGGCAATCTTCTTATAGCCTACACCATCTTTATGTAGAGCAACAATTCTTTTTTTCAGATCCTCAGAGAGTTCTTTGCCATGAGGTGCCATGTTGAACTTCCAGTGACCAGTATGAGAGAGGGAGAGCGATAACACCAAATTTAACACACCTGCTCCCCATTCACACCTGAGACCTTGTAACACTAACAAGTCACATGACACCGGGGAGAGAAAATGGCTAATTGTGCCCAATTTGGACATTTTCACTTAGGGGTGTACTCACTTTTGAGGCCAGCGGTTTAGACATTAATGGCTGTGTGTGGAGTTATTTTGAGGGGACAGCAAATTCACACTGTTATACAAGCTGTACACTCACTACTTTACATTGTAGCAAAGTGTCATTTCTTCAGTGTTGTCACATGAAAAGATATAATAAAATATTTACAAAAATGTGAGAGGTGTACTCACTTCTGTGAGATACTGTATATATTGTATATGCATACACACACACACACACACACAAACAATATTGTAATAGCTGCATTTGATACACCATATAAATGTAAATTGTTTTACTACTGTGAGGGAATCTTGTAGTTATTCATATTCATGAATCACTTTTTTTCCAGGACACAGTGAATCACATGGTGCTCATTTTCATTGATGATACTCCAGTGAGTGATTCAAGCAAATTAATTATAGTTTGGTCAGTTGGCCTTTTCCTGCCATTTAAACATGGTTTTTAATTTTATTTCTGTAATTTCTGCTGTTAGCCTGAGACAGTTACTGACCCTCCATCTGCGCTGGTGCCCTTCCTGGAGAAGTTTGCAGACCCACGCAACAAGAAGTCTTCGGTGTGTACTTTGGTCAACTTAATATTTAATGCTTTCAGGTTTTATAAAGGCATCTAAAGAAAAGTATTGTAGTGAGAAGGTTGATCAATTTCAAATTTTACGTACTATATCGTTTTAGTTTTTTGAGTTCTCGTGTCTAGCGAATGTCTCGAAGAAAAACAACCTGTACATTTTTGTATGTTGTTCTTTCAGGTGTTGAAGTTGGATTTGAAGGAGATCAGAGAGCAACAGGATCTGTTGTTTCGTTTTATGAGTTTCCTGAAGGAGGAAGGAGCGGTACATGTCCTGCAGTTCTGCCTGACTGTGGGTGAGGACATGCTTTTCACTGCACACAATGCATGATAGTCTCATTTGTGAATAATCTGATGGGAAGAAGTGGGTTTCTGTTACCAAAATATGTACAAGTATATTCATTATATAGCAGTCATATGCTAACATAAAAATTACAAAGAAGGCTCAGAGAATGAATTTCATCTTCAAACAAGGTGGGAAGATTTTGGTCTGTGTCATACCCAGCTCAGAAAGTCAGGTCCAGTTGGGTTTGAAAGAAATCTTATAAATCTATTAATATTGGACTCAGACCAAAGACTGGGCACCAGTTATATTGTGGTTCTCACATGGGGCATCAGATGAACTTTTGATTTTCACACAAGAAATTATGAAGTGAGTTTTGGTCACCCGTCACTTAAGCTGAGTGTGAGAGTGTCAGAAGACTGACAGAAGATGGCCACATTAGTAACACATCTATGAAAATTTCCAGTCAAAGTAGTACTACTCAAAAGTAATTCCCAAGTAACACCTGATCATTACACCAACAGGGACTTGGCATTCTACATTCATAGACCCCACAAGATTTTATAGTGTTTCTGTTGGAATCTTTGCACATTCACCCACTAAAGTATTTGTGAGGTCAAGCACTGATGTTCGATGAGAAGGCCTGACTCAAAATCTCCATTCCAGTTCATTTCAAAGGTGTTGGGTGGGGTTGAGGTCAGGGCTTTGCATGGGCCAGTCAAGTTCTTCCACACCAAACTCATCCAACCACATCTTTATGGGCCGTGCTCTGTGCTCTGAGTCACAGTCATGCTGGAATAAATGCTTGGCCTTTTCCCAAACTTTTCCCACAATGTTGGAAGCATAGCATTGTCCAAAATGTTTTGATATGCTCTAGCATTAGGTTTTTCCTTCACTGGAAGTAAGAGGCCGAACAGCCCAACCCCTGAAAAACTTCCTCCAACAAACTTTACAGTCGGCACAATGCAGTCAGGCAGGTAATGTTCTCCTGGAATCTGCCAAACCCAGATTCGCCCATCAGGCTGCCAAACTTGTCACAGAGTCCAGCGAATGTGTGCTTTACTCCACCCTGTCCGACGAGTTGCTGCCGTTATTAAATGCTTCCACTTTCCAGTAATACCATGGAATAGTGATGTCCTATTCTTGATCGAATCATTCTTTTGAGCCGGTTCTCAGGAAGTAACCGGTTGAGCCAGTTCACAAAATCAAACTGAATCAACGCAAAACGCACAGCCGAAGTAGCATGTCCGATTCAAAAAGAACCGAACGAGCCGGTTCAACTAGCTTTCTAAGTTTGCTGAGGATTACTGAGATTCTGACGAGTGAGTTGCTGACATTATATGCACGTGTGTATCACCGAGTAACTTTCTTTAATAACAAACAAAAACATACTGGAAATATGTTTGACTAGTTTTATTAAACAAGCCTAAATTTCTATTAAAACATGGAAAAAACTGAATTTTACTATGGTTTATTGTGCATGCAGATTAAGTTGTTAAGCTAAATCAATGAGTTTATAAAACTGGTTTATTCTTTCTGTATTTAGACATATAGAACATATTAGCGTTTAAGCATCAATGTCTGTAATTTGTGCTGTAGGTGAAAAACTTTTAGGAAACTTCCCCAAGATGTAGGCTACTCAGTACTGGTCTTATCCAACATGGATGATCAGCGAATTAAATTGTGTCCACAGACATCATTAACATACATGATTAAACAGCAATAATCCGCAGTATGTATTTACACAAATAACTTTATTTTAATATTTAATTGATATAACATGACACTGAGTTGTTAGAAAAGAAAAGCATAGTGACATCATTGAACTGAACAAAAAACAGTTTGTAGAAATAAATCAGACTTTGTATCTCTACCATGGAATAGCTACCAGGAATGAAATTTCACGAACTGACTTCGTAAAGGTTGGCATTCTATCACAGTACTATGCTAGAATTCACTGAGCTCTTCAGAAAGACCCATGGTCAGTAATTAAGAGGTGTGTCCCAACACTTTTGTCCAAATAGTGTACTCCAAAAATGAAGGCTTGCTCAATGGAGCTTATCTTGGTTGCAAATATGCCTATGTCTTCTGTCTCTCTGGGCCAGAGACTCAGAAATCGATCAATCTGCTT
The DNA here is from genome assembly GCF_012432095.1 of Onychostoma macrolepis. NCBI lineage: Eukaryota > Metazoa > Chordata > Actinopteri > Cypriniformes > Cyprinidae > Onychostoma > Onychostoma macrolepis. Next base: position 1,309,081 of record NC_081174.1, on the reverse strand, counting down.
TTGTCTCTCTTTGTGATGGACACTTGAGAAGTGATGTATCGTTTGTTGTCTCGCTGGTCGAAGACGTAGTCTATCTTTTACTGTATTTTTCCTCACAGGCCGGAGAATCGAATCTTTTGAAAAGGTTCATTTATCCCTTCGTTTATCACATTTCTCTCCAAAGAGAAGTATATTACAGTGTGAATTTGGATCTTGCATGCATTCATTTCTATGTGCAGACCAGTTGTATTTGTGTATTACAACTGTTGTTGTCAGCTGTCATTAAGAATACTTATTCCTCTGAAAAAGTATGAAGTTTATGTGTTGAGTTTACATCAATTTTAAGCTTTTCAAACATACAGTAGTTACGAATAGATTTGGATGGATCTTTGTGGCCTCTTGAAACTTACTAAGGTGATGGTTGGCTGTTGGCCAATGTTGGGCCACCACTGAGAGTTAGTTGCCTAGTATTTGCTGTGTTGTCCACCAATTGAGCATGTTTAATGGTCATTGGAGAGGGGTCAGACTGTTTGGCTGTTCAGCTTAGAAGATGCATGCTAGGTGGCTGCTGGCTTTAGTCTTTTTTTTTAGTCTGTTCAAGTGTTTTTTTTTGACCCACTACAGGTGACCAGAGGCAACTCTGCAGTCGGCTTTCGATACTGCTAGTTCTATGTCAGTTTGTTGTATCTGGGCCTCTAGAAATTAGTTTCAAGATGGTTAAAGGGCAGTTAGTTCATAAGAAACTCCTTGTGGACCAATGGGATGTCCTCTCCTTTCCATGCTTTGCACTGGGATCTTCTTGCCTTCTGAAATATTTACTTCAAGCACAAACGATACACTTAGTTTTGAGCTGTTTTTGATGGTGAAATTGAGCAAAAACAGACAATACTAACAATATTGTGTCAAAAATGTAACACAAAATTAACTTCTTGTTAAATGCGATAATTTTAATGCGTTATTTCTTTCAAAATTAATTGCACCACATTAACACCTTAAATTGATATCTCTAAGATATACACACATATATATATATATATATATATATATATATATATATATATATATATATATGTATATTATTCAGTAGATCAAGAATAACCTGATTTACAAAAGAATTTAGTTAAAATATCACGTATTGTGAGCGATAATTGCATGATGTTAATGTATACACTGCTTAATGTTAACTAAGGTTAAATGAATCGTTCACTCAAAAATCTGTCCTTTATGTTTTTGTGTGTAGAGGAGTTTAATGACCGGATCCTGTGTCCTGATCTGAGCGACACGGAGATGCAGCGTTTGCATGAGGAGGTGCAGAAGATCTATGAGACATATTGTCTGGAGGAGAGCATTGACAAGATTAGCTTTGACCCCTTCATCATAGAGGAAATCCACAACAGTCAGTCTCATTACGGTTTTCTGTGCTGCCCCTGTGTCGACTCGTGTGCCACGGTCTCTCATTCTCTCCTTCTCTCCTTCTCTGTCACTTCCTGCAGTCGCTCAGGGGCCGTACACAGGGGTGGTGAAGCTCCAGACGATGCGATGTCTGTTTGAGGCCTATGAACATGTGCTGTCTCTGCTGGAGAATGTCTTCACCCCCATGTTCTGCCACAGCGATGAGGTAACTTCCAGGAAATGTCATTTCAGAGCTGCTTAAGCAGTGTTTAAATTCTCCATCATGCATCTGTCTCTGTTCTTCCTCAGTATTTTCGGCATCTGCTCTGGGGTGCTGAATCTCCTGCTAGAAATTCAAAGCTAAACAGGTGAGTTTTCTTCTTATGTGTGTGTGTGTGAGCTGTTGCTAAACTCGCACAGCAGCGGAATACAATTTAGACTGCTTATAAAAGGTTGTTTATAAATAGTTTGATTATGAAAAAGCCTGACAACTCATTTGAGAGCGCAGAAGTGAAGACAGCCTTAATATTAGAATTGTAATTTTGCTGTTGTTCAATAAAATAAAAAAATGTAAAAAATAATTTACTACAGTAATGTGAAAAAAGGTTGCAGTTCATAAATTTTGTAACACTGTTTGTGCTGCCTTCATTTATGGTGAGTTTAATAGTTATTGTGTTATAGTAGTACAAAATCTAACAAATTTCAGATTTAGAATAATAGCAATTAGCAGAAATAGGCTTTATTTTTTTACGCAAAATATATTATGGTTTCATTTTGATTTTGTGTGAAAAATTGTTAAGATTAATCGGACACTTGATGACATTGTCATTATTTTTACACCCGGGTTAAATCTTCATTTGCTGTGTATTCTGTGTGAGAGAAAGCTCATACAACATGAACGTGAGTGGGCTTCATGATCACAGAGTGAGTATTATGCACTTGATATAGTCGCGTGTGCATGTGTAGCAGTGAGAGACGTCTGTAGGGCAGACTTTAACCCCTTTTGCCTGTTATTCCAGGAATTTGAGTTTGGATGATTTAAGGTAAGTGTATTGTTGAGGTTCAAGTGATTGTTGTCCAGTGCTCTCACTGCATGCTATATAAAGCTGCCTGAAAGTAATTTGACGTGCCTCAGTGTCATGAAGAATAATTAAACCGCTTGATAGGAGAGTTGGGCAATATATCAGATATTTACAATATATTCAGTAATGTTTTGGTGGCAATATGAAACTAACCAGTATAGTGAATATTATAATTATTTTGGCACATTTTATTTGCCTATTATGTGTAACTTGACATTTGTATTTGAAGGTTGTTAAAGGGGTCATGAACTGAGAAACCAAAATTGCCTTGATTTTTTTTTTTTTTTTTTTTTTTTATAACATATAAGAGGTCATTGTACTATAAAAACATCCTGTAAGTTTCAGAACTCAAAACTTTCTTGTTAGTCTAAACACAGCTTATATTGAAGCCAGTCTTCCAAAACGACAGCTTGTGGAATGTTCTTCTCTATGATTTAACCCTTGTGTGACCTTTTGGTGTTATTGCCAGCTGCAATAACAGCTGGCAATAATTTTGGCACAGGTGTGTATTTTTATTGGAATTGTATTATTTCACGCCTATTTCCTTTTAATAAATCTATTTTGGACTAGGTGCAAAAAATAGTTCCTCTCAGGACCTTAAGGACAAAAATGTCCCCATTGAAACGCATTAAAACTGCTATTTTTAATCGCAGTGCCATTTAACTGTAAAATTATGCAACTTTTGTTAATAGGCTTTCATTCTGTTGGCAAGGCTTTATTTTATAATAATATAATATGTAATTATTATTATTTTATTCTTTTTTACCAGATGGTGCCATTTTTTTTCAGGTTTGGCCTATAAAGCAAATACTCACTTTATTCCTGTTTTCTGCTTCTGCATATTATAGAGCCAATTGGATAAATAATGCAGCTATAATTGTGTGGGTGTGCTGGCATGGATGTCATAGTGTGGTTTGTATGTGTGTCATAAAAAAAAAATTGTGTGTGTGTTCTTGTAATATTTGAGAGAGAGAAACTGTACTGTAAATCCCAAATCCAACCACTGTGTGCACCAGGGGAGATTTGCTGGCATCTAATGGGGAAAATTTGGTACTGCGCCCAAACAGAATCTTACGGAAAGCTAATTTTTTGCGATATCAACCTCAAATTTGGAACACAACTTTGTTTCATAAAATATATATTTAATATAAAATATTGTTCATAAATCATTTTCATAAACTTAAATCTCTATAACTTTTTTGTGGTTTCACTTCAACAGTAATCTGCCATGGGTCTTCTTTAAAATGAGAACAAACTTAAATCTGTGCTCCCAAGCTTCACATTTTTATGACAGTTTTTTTTGACACGGACATTTTTGTCCACTATGGACCTATGTGTAACTTTTTTTTATTTTATTGACACACAAGGGTTAATAGTGTATATAAGCACCGCCTCCGCAGAAGAAGATCAACACCTGCTTCTACATCGCTGCCTGTTTAGCCCCGCCCACTGATTCTACATTGCTGCCTGTTTAGCCCCGCCCACTAATTCGCGCATGTAGTGTTTTACGAGAGAGACGAACTCGCAGGTCTATGCAGAAAACAAACGATAAAGATGGCTCTGAAGAAAACAAGATGCAAACATTATAAGTGAACCTCAGAGAACAGTACAAAAAAAAAGGCAGTTCATGACCCCTTTAAATGCTACTCCAACTGAAAATATTCACCCTTTTTAGAACAAATAAGTTTCATAAGTGCATATCAAAATATATACAGTGGGGTCAGAGTCTTAGACCACTTTTGAAAATTTAAATATTACATTTTTTTTCCATTTAAAAGTTACCAGCATAATTTGCTTTGAGTTGAATTTAAAAAGACTTTAGATATGTATTTGAGGATGTCTTTAATGTGTCTCCTGTTAATCACAGCATTACTTAAGCTGACATAAAGTGAACCTGATGATCATGTTCTCCCGTAAGATCTGAGATCCCAAAGAGCATCTGATGTCATTCAGTGGAAACATAACACTGTACGATGTTCTAAAACTTCATAATCATTTAAGGGTTTAAATGAATAAATGAGCTTTCTTAACATGTGGTCTCAGACTTTTGGACCCCACTATACACAAATCACTGGAAAATAATGAGAAATATAGGTTTTTCTTTTTTATATTGCCCAGTTAAGTTTTGTATTGTTATACTGTTATATTGCTCATTTGATATTTGAGGAGTATTTTATAGGTGAAAACATCAGAGTTCAGGCTTTTTCATTAGGTCCTTTGTCTTCACACCAAAAAGATTCTAGGAGACAGTTTACAGTTTTTACATGTTTATTCTGCCAGTTTTCCCAACTGGAGGTCAGACTTCACACAGGTTTGAAAGTGTGAGCTGTTAAGTCAGCTGCTCATTGCATAACTCCAAAAACAAAAAACATTAAAATTAAAAAATTAAAAATTAAATAAATAAAATAATAATAATGGTTGGGTATATGATCTGGGAATATCAACTATCATCTGCTTTGCTTTTACTGAGATCTTGACTCAGTTTTTGAGGCTGTTGCAAACCGAACACTTAAAAATGGAAAATTGTTATACAAGTTAACCACTTCCTCTGAAATTTCCATCTGATCTAAATAATATTGCATATTTAATTGTATTGTTTTTTTCAACAAATGAATGTAGAACAGGAGAACCACATGAACATAATCACAATGGATTACAATTGCCATCTTAATGTGCAGATAAGTCACATCACACTTATTTTTATATATAGCACTTTATACAGTACAGCAGCTTCACAGGATAATAGTGTTAATGTTGCAAAATTATTCAAACTTCAAAACTCAGCAGTAAAGGAGCTCTACAGTAGACAATGATATCATTATCATTCAACTCAAGTCAGTTCAGTTTTTTTAACTAAGCGTCACACAAACTGACTTTTTTTCCAAAAATTATATAATCGCTGGACATACGTAGGGAGTCAGTGGGCATCACTATGTTTCTTGGCAGTGAAGTGGTAATAGCTCCCTGCTGACATAATCCATCATTCAACTGTAAACAGTCCATTACAGCAGACCTTCCTTTTTTCCTATTTTATTTCACATAGCCAGATATAAGAGGGGCAAATTTGAATGCAGTCTTTTAGTGTGTCACTTATTATCTGTTCTCCTCGCTGTCTGAGAAAGGCAAAATCAGCAAAAACAGTTGCTAAGTGTGTCTCCAGCCCATCCAAATTAAGTTGTTTTGATTCTGCTATTGTGCTGCCAGCTTTAGCAGGAGTTTAGTGGAGCTGTTAACATTCACTTCCTGACTAGTCTTGCATAATTAGACCCTTGGTTTCCTGTGGCATCATCAAATCTGGATCATATAACCGCTTGTTTGGCCAAGAAGAACAGTCCAGTTGCCCACAGTGGGACAGAAAACACTGTTTTCTTTCAAAAGGTATAAATACAGATTATTACACAGAATGAAAACAAAGTTTTAAATATCTCCAATAGTTTGCAAAAAAAAAAAAAATGTGATTGTGGTTTCACACACTTTGGCAAATCCAGCACTTAGTTCTTCCTCCCAAACTCTCATGTCATCAGCACAGTTTTGTTCTTTGTCAGACTGATGTTCTGACGTGTTGAAATTGCATTCCAGTTGAGCAATCTGTTTGTATCTTGCAAAAATTTTTTTACATTTTTTTCTGCAAGTGTTATTCAGTTTTTTGGTGCAATAGGAGTGAGGTGGCCAGCAAATACACCGTGCAGTGTTTCCCACAAGTCTGAAATATAGTAGTGGTAGAAACCACTAAATATATAGTACTAAATGTATCTATTGAAATTAAATTATAGAGATATATCATAAACTGAATATAAATGATTTTTATTAAAGCTAACAAAGTGATTCAATCAAGAGCAGTGAGTGATTGTCTCTCTCTATTGTTGTTTGATTAACATTGACACAGACAGTTGCAGGTTTATTGGGCTGTTGTCACTTTAAGACCTAATGCACGGATCCAATATGCTGACACGTATCTGATTTCTTTCCCAACTGTTTACGTTCACTTAAGACATAACCATTACATTGTGTACTTGTCAAGATAGGAATTTTGTTATAACTTTGACTGTCTAAGCACGTTTAGTAGTACTCACGCTATGTAACAGGCGGCTTTCTCTGTGCACGCTTCATTATCTGACAGAACAACATGCAAGTACCAAATTGAGACCTCACATGTGTTATTTCCCTTTAACTGTGAAAAAAATAATAATAATAATGTGAAAGTTTAACGTGCCGAGAAAATTAACGTAAAGGATAAACTTTCATTACCTCATAATGTGAACAGAATTGCGAATTAGATTAAATTAGAGTTGGCAAATATACCTGGGTAGACATTAATATACCTGGGTGGCCTGCCCAAGTAACGTCTGTGTGTGAGAAACACTGATTTGCCATCTGAGGCTCAAACTACCCACTAACTTACAAGGCTACATGCACCAGATCCCTTTTTAAATAAATCTTCATATAAATGAAGCTAGTAATGAATCATAATTTGATGTGCGTTCAAACCATTTTGTTTGTCCATCTCCAGCTGTCCTTTAGTGCTGATGTTTATCCGTTTTGTTCCCATTATCTGTGCTGGCATGCTTATTTGCTTCATTTAGAATTAGCAGCATCCCTTTGGCCAGGAATTATATCACTGGCCACAGGTCCCCATTGGTCAATTCCAGAGCCACACCCACTTCCATCTTAATACGTCGCCCTACAGTATTACCAGCCCTCCCCAGGAAGTAAGTCTGGGGTGGAAAACACTCCCAGCTTGCTGCTCATCTTAGACCAGTTTGGCCATCTGTCTGTAAAAACCAAAGGTTGTTTTCTGGAGGTAAAACTGGTTCAAGTTCAGCACAGGCAGCAGGATTGATGCATGGGTTTACTGGACTGTCTGCATTGCCTTGCATTGCTTGAGCCTCTATTCCCTGTTTTTTAAAGGCATTTAGGTATACCCATCATTTCCTGTGATCATGTTTTCATTGTATTATGTGCCCTGTCATTGGTTGTGTGACTTTGGTGCATTGTAGATTGCTGTTTATGTCTTTTTTAAGCCACCCTTTTTGAATTTGTGACAAAACAATAACTCTGTGTTTTTGTGTACAGAAACACGTCAAAGCGTGGCGAGTCATTTGGGATCAGCCGTATTGGAAGCAAAATAAAAGGTGTGTTTAAGAGTAGCACGATGGAGGGCGCAATGCTACCACAATACGCCATGATTGAAGGAGAAGACGACACGGTGAGGAAAAACATGTTGTCACTGAACAGTTTCAGAATTGAGGTCACACTTTAGTTTGGGGACCAATTCACACTATTAACCACAACTTTTGCCCCAGTAAACACTTAATTCGCTGCTTATTAATAGTTTTGTTTGTCACTCTAAAACCTGGTGATGCCTCCGTCCACATGCAGTACTCAAAACAAGCAACAGGAAAAGACGAAGAGTTCAAACAATCAGAGCGTTTTGTATTTTTCGGTTTTGTGTTTAAATAATTACCTTGCATTTTATTTCTCTCCAAACTGGCTGTTTGTGTGTCCGTGAGTCTGCGGACTGAGATGAGGAAACGTCTCCCCAGTCCCCACTTTTATTTGAAAAATCAACACACGCCACACTTTAATGCAAAGTGTTTCTAAAGCTGTTGTCCAGATAAACTATACATAGTTACAGTCGAGTATTTATTGTCTTAATGTTTTTTTTTTAATGTCATCGTTCAAAGTGTTTCTGTCTTCTTTTATTCAGTTTATGCTTTTGTCCATGTTAGGGATTTCCTGGAGCGTCACTTCACATTACTTTCGTGATGCATATGTGGGTTTTCTGTGCGAGTGCACCCTCAAGCGTCCAGTATGAATGAAACAGATATTACATGTGTTTATAGCGCTCAATAATGGCCAATCCATAAAAATAATACTTCTCTCAAAAGAAATTTTGAAGTAAACACATGATAATCCGTGTTTTTCGACAGTGTACAGGAGGTTTTTTTTAAATAGCATTTTAAACCGCAAAAAAGAACTCTGATGTGCCCAATCATCAGAGCCAACCTGAAAAACGTGATTAAAAAATGCGAGGTATTTATTGAACTGTGTTTACTCTAAAATAATGTACAGTATAACAAGAATATCACAAACTGAGTGCAGACCCTGAGTACTAACCTATGAAAAGTATTTAACATGAAATCTTGCAAAACTATTAATTACGAATTTGACATTAGCCACCAAGGAGCTTCAGGTAATAATGTAGCTATCTAGAAACCCTCCCCCGCCGGTCACACTGATAGTACTCAAAATATTTTTCCAAGGTTGGCAGGTCTGAGTCAGGTAGTTGTTAAGTTTAGGTGTTGGTTAGGATTAAGGGATCTAAAATATGGTCATGCCCAATAAAGCAATAATATGTGCTTGAAACGTACTAATAAATGGCCAATATGCTAGAAATATGCATGATAATAAGAAACTAGTTAGCAAATAGTAAGAATTGGTCCCTAAACTAAAGTGTTACCAGAATTCATACCAACATTTCAGTACTCCGTACCAATACCAGTGAAATTTCAAGGTGCTTGGTATCAATTTTGGTACAATAAAAAAAACTGTTGAAACTATTTAACTTAACTATGTGAGAATAATAATAAAAAATTAACAATAATACTTAACAGAAATAAAAAAGTAAGTTAAAAATAAAAGTAAATTGTGAATGCTGATAATAATTATAAGTAAATAGTACATTAAAGAATTAAGTAGCCGATTAATCTCAATTTATGCCATTTTGAGCAGAATTGAGTGGATTCTGAAAAACTTAAACCTTTCTGTTTGGCCATTGCATTCTCACACTCAACGGACATCTCTGGCTACAATGCTCAATCCTTCAAAAACATGTTGCAATCGAAACCTTTGACGCCCTTTACAGAGCGTGCACACAAATATGCAGGCATTTTAATTTCTGCTCTTTTTTTTGAGTTCAACTGAATTCCATTTTGGTGCTAAAAATGTTTGAAACCGCTGGCTGAGCATTCACTGCTCTGTACGGTCAGGTGGAGGAAGCAGTGATGGTGTTTGAGGACGACTCTCCAGGGCCTGTGGAGGTGGCTGGAACTCCAGGAACATTGCGCAACCTTGCTGCTTGGACCATCTCAATCCCTTATGTGGATTTTTTTGAGGATGAGGTTAAGAAAGAGCGCACTCCAGTCTTCTGCATCGACGTAGAACGCCATGACAGGAAGAATGGTGAGTTTCAGAACTAAATTTACACTAAATTCCATTTGAATAAACTATTTTTTATATTGTGAGAACAGAGCCACTTTGAGAAAGTGCTTATTTGCTTTACAGTGGGGCATGAGACTGAGTGCTGGTCTGTGTACAGAAGATACCTGGAGTTTTATGTGCTGGAATCTAAACTCACAGAATTTCATGGTAAAGTTGTTTGTTGTCTCTCTCTTCATGACAGAGACTTCATGTTTATGGATTATTTATATCTCAAGTTTGTTTTTCTATTACAGGCCCATTCCAGGATGCTCAACTCCCTTCCAAAAGAATCATTGGACCAAAGAATTATGAATTCTTGTCCTCCAAACGAATTGAATTTGAGGAATATTTACAGGTAATTTACTTGAACTTGTACACTTCTTATTAACAAAGAGAAGTGCAAACAGCATCAATCTGCCACAATGTTACTTGAAATCAGGCCTTATAATGTATCAAAGTACATTATTAATGTAAATTTAATGTATCATGTTCAAGTTGTTTTGCAGTATAGGTGTGTATCATTGAAACTAGTTAAATGTTGAATAAACAGGGAATTAGAGAGACATATATAATGAAATTAACAATGATTTGCTGCATGTATAATTTACTTTATATGTGAAAAGAAAAGGTGATCATCTATTTATACAGAGAAAGACAAAGTTTCCAAGTGTGTTAATGAATTTAATTAATTTTTGTTAGTTTATTCTTAAAGGGTATTCATATGATGTTACTAAAAAGAACATTATTTTGTGTATTTGGTGCAATGCAATGTGTTTACGCGGTTCGAGGTTCAAAAAACACATTATTTTCCACATACTGTACATTAGTGTTGCTCCTCTATGCCCGCCTTTCTGAAACACGTCGATTTTTACAAAGCTCTGAGAAGCAAGGTGTGCTCTGATTGGCCAGTGCATTGTGATTGGCTGAATACCTCAAGCGTGTGACGGAAATGTTACGCCCCATGTTATGATGCTGTGTCCCTGCGCAACAAGACAAAAGCATTAAAGCCCACTATAAACGAGGCATTTGTTGCATTCAGTGAGGACATAATTACTGATTATAATGACTCAGACAGTCTTTTTACGCGTTGCGTTGCGCCGCGTAAACAAAACACCATGTTTGCATTTGTGATCGTAGAAACACCAGACAAGCACTACTATACACTGCTCAAAACTCACGTTTGAATCGTCAGTAGCAAATTCTTTAAATATTGAAACGTTGGAATTGCCCCACTTTATAGTGTTCACATCACAGCCATTCATAGTGTTCACATTGTAGGCTACTCTCTCCCAGGATGATGCACTGCACACACTCGAATATTTGTGTTGTACTGTTCTGGAACAGTGTTGTAAATATAACGTAACCACTGATTTTTAGTTGTGTACTCATTTGTAAGGCTAAACAAAGTACTTTCGCTTTCACAACGAAACATACAGCGTCTCCACGACATGGCGGCAAGAATACTACAGCGGGAATAAAAGTTACGCCGCCTTTCATTGCGTATACCTTATACAAATCTTCCCACACAGTGACGTAGACATTGAATGAGCCGTTTTAGGAAGGCGTGGCAGAGTCTTAACTTTTATAAAGAATATCTCTTTGGGTTTGAGACTTTAATCTGTGCAACTTTACAGATCTTATATATACACAAACAGCTTGTAACACTCCAAAGACAAAAGAAAACATGAAATCGCATCATATGACCCCTTTAAACAGTCCTCTGTATATATGTGTAGCATGATTGTTATTTGATACTGTTTATTAAATACACAAACTCTGCTTTTTTAAAACCACAGTCTTACTATGTTTTGATTTCTGGTTATGATGACATAATGCATATGATAATGACATGCATCTGCTTGTTTTCTAAAGAAACTGCTGCATCACCCTGAACTGAGTAACAGTCAGCTGCTGGCAGACTTCCTGTCACCTCACAGCATTGAGTCTCAGTTCAATGACAAAATGCTTCTGGATGTCAACCTGGGTATGTTTAACCTCCCTTAACCATATCCATTTAATCGGCTTAACTTCACATAACACGTCTGCACATTTGGTTTGGTATTATTTGGCCAGTGTCTTCTGTTCTTTATTAGAATTCTTTCACCATTTTTTTAATAATGTAATAAATTGAAAAAAATTCTCACTGAACCTGATTAGTGTGTATATTTTACACTGTATATAATAATATACCTGGTCTATAACTGAACCTGATTAGGGTGTATATTTTACACTGTATATATATATATATATATATATATATATATATATATATATATATATATATATATATATATATATATATATTATTTTAGGAACATTATTTTAATACTGGCTAAGAGCTTCCTTTGCTGTCAACCTCGTTTCTGGAGCCCCCCAACACTGCACATGTTGCATGTCACTGTTGCCGTATAAACGTACCCTCAGACAACGAAGTACTAAGAAACGGTTTTGATCGGCACTGGTAGTTGATAGTTGGAACTGTAGGGGAATTTACAGTTAAAACCCAAGGACCATGGTATGATGAACAAAGACCAGAAGTCAGAGATGCGATCAATGAAAGAAAAATGTACTGAATAGTTTGCAGTTTCATCAGCAGAAGTCAGCTTCAACACTCGTGATGGAGTTCGTAGGCTGCTCTGCGTACATGCTCCAGACACCAATAGTTGTTCTATACATGTTCTAATACATGTTCTAACAGAGGTCACTAATTACGTCAATCCACCGGTAAGCGAGATTCCGGTTGGTAGATAAACTTAGAAAATCTCCACACATGGACGTAAAACTCGAAGCATATCTTCTAGTGATTATTTTGGTGACAATTGATCATAGGTCAGACGCAATAGGTCTCTCCAGAGACGTATATCTGGTACCCTGGACATCAGGGTGACGTCAAGAGGATTTCCTCCTAGAGCTCTCTCTCTCTGCATCTAGCTGCAAAGATACACATACACAGAGAACACTTATCTGTACTTCAAGGTTGCCGGGCTCTGCCCTGAATCTTATCAGATATGTTTAACTACACACACACAATGAGATCAGCTTCTTAGAGAGTAACAAGGCAGACTAAAGCCATATTCAGCCTATTTTCTAACATGCATAAATGTAACTGCGGTAAATAATTATTCAAGAAATATTATAATTAACATTATTATGAGGGCCATTGTAGATCTGCAATCCACTCCTTCAGGATTATCGGCTATCGGCAAAAATCCAAGCCAATAGTTTTCCGGGTTGTGTTCGTTGCTGGAGCGGCTTAGAAGGGTCTGCTGTCAATATACAGTGCTAGAGCGGCCTCTAAAAGCGGAAATCACTGACACCTCATTACGGTTGTGCCGATAGATGATAGTATCGTGACTGAAATCATCTCTCTCGCTTGCGAATTGTCTCATCATAAACAACAAAGTGCGGATGTACGTCCGATTTAAGTATAAGTGATTTATTCTCAGAGTAGACGGCTTTACTGATTATAACGGGAGTGTTTTTTAAAGTGCATCACGCTAGACTGAACTTAGTTATGATGTTCTTTGGTAATGTAAATGTTTTTTGCTCGTTTTCTGTAGCTGCTGTTTGAATAAGTGAGGAAATGTAAGCATTATATTAGTAACTTAAAATGTTTCTATTAAATTATCATGTTAAATACAAATTAAAAACATTAGGCTTCTTCACTTTTTGGTAATGAAACGAAGTAATTATATAAATTAGCACGATAATATCGTGTATCGGTGATCTCACAGGCTGACTATGGGACGATATGACAATTGAGCATATTGCCACAGAGCGCCATTCACATAGTTTTCCATTAAATTACATTATATTTGTCCCTAATTGTTGTTAATGTACATAATGCCGAATAGGTGAAAAGACAGAATAAACCGAACAATGAGGTGACGCGATCAAACAGAGGCGCGCACTAATGCAGCAAACATGTCGACATTGTGGAAGCATTTAAAACTGTACGAGAAAGATGCAAAAATCATTACAAGCACCGACAGCGAGATGCCGTTTAGTGCTGCATCTCATGTCTCCGATGAGAAGTGGAAGGGGTGTTTGTTGCTGGTTACTGTATGATGATTGAATCGCAAAATGGCGTTAAACAATTAGTAAATAAACTGCAGAATGTACTGTCTTTTTAATACACGCACACATTGTGTATTCAAATTCAATGTATTCAAACAGTGCTGCACGAGCTTGCGATGCTATCTGCTTGTTAGCAAGGGTTCAAAGTCCAAAGCGCAAGGAAAATCTGCACTGAAACAGTGTTAATCGTCAGTTGCTCAGTAACATTTTAATGAATTTTTTAAAGGCATGTGACCAATGCGATACATGCGACAAACATCATTTATAAACCTGCTGTTGTCAACAAAAAGAATCACTGAGGTCTTCCTGCGGGTTTATGCCAAAATAAAAGCTGAGAAAAAGCAAGAACTCCGTCTACATTCATAAATGTTAATATTGTAATTTTGAAAAACCGTGTTTGGTATACGGCCTTCGGCCCAGTGTTTCATTTTGTTCAGCTTCGACTTCCGTCAAGAATTTAAATTTTCAGTGCATCCCTAATATCCACATGCATATCATTTCAATGCTATGGCCTTTTTGTGTAGTTATTTAAAGATGGCCATCTTTAAGCATGACTGTTGAAATTAAAGGGTAACACTTTACAATAAGAGTACATTTGTACTAGTGCTGGGCGGTATGACCAAAAATTTATATCACGGTATTTTTCAAAATTATACCGGTTTCACGGTATATGACGGTATTTATTTTTTTCATGCATGACCGGGTGTTAACCACATTTTCTACTGATTGAGAGAGGAAAAACTGCAGTAGATTGACTTAGAATGCCCTATTTTACTGTCATGATGAGCGAATATTGTAGAAAAATTCCACACTAAATAGTGACTAAACACGACTCATTAATACATGTTAACCAGGAGTCACTCTCATTTATAATTGCGACATCGTCTGATAAAATCAACATGCATCTAACGTTACACTAAAGAGCGGCTATGCGGTGGTTTTGGCTATATTACTTTTTGTCTCATGCAGCGCACTGCCTGCATCTGAGTAACAAACTAAATAAAAAATAAAAAAAAGTGCATAATATTAACAGACGAACTATGCTCATTATTTATAATTCCAAACAATCAGTTAGCGGCAAGTGCTTGGAAAAGCTGTTTAGTACTCATTTACTGACGAGTCTGCTGTGGTACGGCCAGCTGAATGCGGTGCTTCTCTGCCGCTCGCTGCACAGAACAGACGCCGAGAGACGCGACACTGCGCCGGGAGTCAGATCTCGTGCTCGCGGGGCAGCACTGGAGACATCTTCCAACTGAACCATAGCTAAGGTTTATCCAAAAAAGTCGCTAGGTTTGTCAGTTTGTATATTCTGTGGAAAAAAGCCTCTAAAAGGGTTTGAAAGTTGCTAAATATAGTGCTAAAGTCACGCTCGTGTGTGAGACGCGGGAGCTGATTGCAGCGGGCGGTGGATATTGTGGAAGAGTTCTTCTGTGTCACGACGTTCTACTAGTTCTACAGCTTCAGAACTTTCACGCTTAGTAACATACACAGCTGTGTCCTCGCCACAATGCAATAGTGAAAAGAGACCCCTCTCAAATAGTGTCGCGTTCTGAGCGTTATTTAAATGACACAGGTATTGCGGTATTTTAAAAATTCATATCATAAGAAAATTAAACACCGGTATTCGGTATGAACCGGTATACCGCCCAGCACTAATTTGTACCATTACCATTAACGAAAGCTGTAAAAGTATTATTCTTTGTTAGAGTGTGTTAATTTCAACATTTAATATTACTAAAGCATTTTTAAATTTTGAAGTTTCTTTTGTTAACATTAGTTAATAAACTATGAACTAAATTTAATTATCAATATAACAATGAATATTAATATTTTAATTCATAAAGTACTATTTTAGTTTACGTTCAGTATCCATTTTAAAAACTATCGGCATCTTTAATTTAATCGGCATCGGCCAGTGTGGTCTAACCTAGCTATTAATATCGGTAAAAATAGTAAAAAATAATCCCTGTTCACATGGATCTGTGAAAACATTGTATTATGCAAGCCCATTTTTGCGTTTTCAGGCCCCCAAAATGCCATTTATCGTGTAAATTAATGAGCAAAACACACAAAAGTTTTCTCTCGCATTTCAGGGTGTTGGAGTCTCTACTAATGAGCTGAATAAGGTGTGTTTGATTAAGGAGACATGCAAAATTTGCAAGGTAGTTTCAGGCTTCAGGAGCGTGGTTGGGAACCACTGTACTTTCAGATTCAGATCCAGTGATTGGTGAGGCCACTAAATAACAGGGAATTGATTGTCATGTTCATGATACTAGTTTGAGATGACTTTTGCTTTGTGGCATGTTGGAAGCAGGCATACAAGTTTGGTAAATTGTGGCCATGATGGGATGCATATGGTCAGCAGCAATATGCAAATAGACTGTGGCGTTCAAACAATGATTTATTGGTATTAAAGTGTCAAGACATTCCTCACACCATTACACCACCGCTACCAGCCTGAACTGTTCACACATGGCAGGTTCAGTCCATGGATTCACACGTTCAATTTTGAGATTCATCAGACCAGGCTATGTTCTTCCAGTCTGTCCTGTTGTACAGTGGTTATATGAGTTACATAGCCTTTCTGTCAGCTCACACTAATCTGGCTCATCTCCATAGACCTCTCTCTATTCTCCAAGGCATTTCCGCCTGCAGAAGTGCTGCTCACTTTTTTTTTTTGGCACCAAAGAGTCAACTCTTAAAATGTGTGAAAGTCCCAAGAGGTGTTGTGAAGTTGTTTGCGGTTAGCAGCTGGTCTGGTCTCCTTGTTGGTCTGAGCTCAGTAGCTTTGACAGGAACAGACACCATGCAATAAAACAATGAATAACGATGTGTTCAAATGTTTGAATTTAAAGTTCTTTGTTCTGATTCGGGGATTTAAAGGGAATTTGCGAACTGCGCAAAGAAGCTTCGGTCAACTGATCTTCTCGCATGATTGCTGTGTTTCTCTCTGTTGCCAGGTATACTGACTTATTTTGGAAAGACTTTATTTCAGTTAATCCTCTTTTATTGTTCCTTTAAAAACCCTTCCTTTATTCTTCTTGGAAAATTTGATTCATTCTAGGTTTTTCTGAAATCATTATGACCAGTATGTAATGTGAAGTGGTGTTAATTATCAAACTGAAGGACCACGGATAAATGCAGAAGTGCACCTTTTTGTTGTGAGCAAACTGTGGGGTGCTGATTAGTTAACCCTGCAACCTCTGACTATGATCAGACTGGCGTTACTAATGAAAAAATATTAAAACACAGCAGTTTATAAATCAGAATTACTGTGCAAAAGTGAGAATCACTTGAACTTACACAGATGCAGGCAGATCAAATCAACTATTGAGTCAGAATTAAATTATATTAGGCAACACAAGTGCCAGTGGCCATTAGGGACAGGATGCAGTTGAGAAAAGTTTATGCAAATGAGCGGTCAACTACCGAAAGGAGAGGTGTGATCTGCCAGCAAGATGGAGAACTTAATCATATCAGTCAGTGTATGTAGTCATTAAAATCTTTTCATATTAAAATAAATCAAGGCTACCGCAGGAAATGGATCTGACCACAGCTCCTGCATCAGCCTGCAGTATTCTCTATGCGATCTGCAGGGCTGAATGGTGTCAGGGATCAAGACTGGTCAGCTTTTGATGTTCAGCAACATGGTATGACATCTGTGAATGACATTTACAGTATCTCACAAAAGTGAGTACACCCCTCACATTTCGGCAACCATTTTTGTTGACAGTTATTTAGACAATAATGGCTATATGCTGAGTTATATAGAGAGGACAGTAAATTTGCACTGCTATACAAGCTGCTCATTGACTACTCTAAAATATATCCAAGTTTCATTTGCATAGTATTGTCCCTTGAGAAGATATACTAAAATTGTTGCTGAAATGTGAGGGGTGTACTCAGTTTTGTGAGATACTGTATAACTCTTATTAGGCAGCCAGTTGTGGGAACTGGTGCTGTGTAGTGAAAAGTCACTATCAGTGGGGCGTTATGTGTGACCATTTAGAGGAGGAAACTAGGGAGGAAATGATGTATTGTTCTTTGGATAAGAGAGGGGATCATGTAAAAATTCTAACTGTCTTACAAGAACATTATGGATGTTCTCAGCCATGAATATCATTAATGGAAACTTTCTTCTCTAGAAAACGAGAGCGAAGTGATTACCTTATTTACATTTTAAAAATGTCAAAGTATTAGCTTAAGGGTACATATAACTACTAATATGCACCTTTTAGGGGTAGATTAGGTACAACTTTGTCCCTTTAAAGGGAGCTGTTGTACACCTAAAGGTCTAATTTTGCAAATTTTTCTTACAGTGCAGGAGGTCTCGCATGCATTACTGTGTTTAATGCAGAGGGTTAAAAAGAATGCCCCTAATTACATAATGCAGACACACTTCTGGGAGCTGGGTTCAACTTTTTTTAATCGACTTATTAGGAGGGAATTTGAGGACGTGGCATTGAGTAGTTGGGACTGCAGTCATTCTGCATTGTCAGCTTATTGAGTTTTTGCATTGTGCTGCTGCCATATGATTGGCTGGTTATGTGTATAAAGTGCTGCATTTCAGCAGAATTATTAAGAAGTTCAGTGAATAATTATATTTAATATTAATAACCACAATAAGCAATTATTCCACCATGTAGTTTACAGTAGTCCCCAAAAGGTTTTGGATGATTTAGTGAAATGTCGTTGTATTACAGTGATGCTTTATGATGCTAAAGTCTGAGTTTTAAGAGTTTTGAGTTTTATCACATTATTTCCTATGGACACCACAATGTTTTACAACCGTAAAATGGTGCAATATTTTTCGACTAATTTCAATAAAATTTGTTCAAATTTTCGCTTAGAAAGTGTGCTTGTCTTGGTTTAAAATGACACCTTTTTTTGTGTGCTAATGTCACTTAAAATGCAACTCAAATACTTTTTGAGGCAACTGTAAGTCATTGACCTAATTTCATTCATTTTTGCCCTAAAGCATTAATACAGACTTCAGGGGATCAAATCAAATATTATTTAGCCACTTGGTGCAGTTCTGAAATCAAATTGGATATGTATTGAAAGTTGCCCACGCTTGTGAAGTTTGAAGAATTTCTAGATAGTCAGTGGTGAGAAAACAGTCTACGACAGTCTGTTTGGAGTAAGCACATAAATCAGTCTGACAACACGAGTTAAACATTGTCTGTGGAGACCACAGTTGTGGGGATGTTTCTCAGAGAGAAGATTCAGAAAGATTCAGAGCAAAAGCTACCAGATTATGATACAAAAATCATTTTCTTAATCGGTAGCTTTGTCTTGTGTTGAAAGAAACAAACTTAAAACAAGAATAAAACCTGTTAAGCAAAACTGTGTAAGATGATAGGTCTTTTTATAATATGTATTTTATATCTTAGTGCATTTTGTATTGTGGAACTGGCAAATAATTTAACGCCCAGAAACCAAAATTTGTGCCAAAATGTATTTTGTTATTTTTTCCTCCTCTAATGTGTTTTTAGTAAGACACTGGATATACTGAATGATGTCATACATATTTTGTGGTTGGGTAAATATTGCAAAAAAAAAGTTGGGTTTTGAGGGTGCTAAAAAGTCCTAACACGTACTTTGACTTCCTTGAGAAGTCTGAAAGAGCTTGTTTTGTTTGCCTTTCCTGTGCATTAGAAGGCTGAAACATGTGTGTTGTAAGAGCAGAGCAGCTCACCTGCTCCGCTTCATTAGGCTATGCTTGAAGTCCGATATCATTATTGCAGAGTGTCTCCGAGGACAGGCAGATATACTGCCTAAGAGGAGTTTTTGAAGTGCTTGCCAGAGTGGTTCTTTGTGTTCTGTGAGAAACCCAGCTGAACAGCCTTAATGACAATCCCACATTTTCCTTATCCAGTCTGACACAACTTGAGAACATCTGCTAGCAGTAAAGGAGGAAATCCCACAGTTTAATACGTAGAATTATGGGTTATTTAACAAACAGATGCCAAAATGCCTCTTTAATCTGATTAGAAAGGTTTATAAAATGTAACTATAAAGCACAGGAAAAGTAGGCTCTGAATATAATGAATTTACTTTATTGAATTTCTGTTTGTCTCTGCAGGGAAGATATTTAAGTCTGTGCCAGGAAAACTGATCAAAGAGGTGAGAATTCAGATTTAATTTTTTTGTATTATTTTCACTTTAAGGCACAATGAAATCAAAACGTTCTCGATGTACTTTTTAAGTATACATTTCCTGGTGTTATGAACGATTAATCATTTCACATTTTTCCAAATGTAACAGTGGTCTTCAGTGGCTTTGTTAGCATGCACATTCACATCATGCTGGCTATCGCTGGCTCGAGCCCCACATGGATAGGGGTTGAGCGGAACTGAAACACAAAAAAGTAATATTTAACCAAAAATTGAATTGATCCACCCAATAGTTAAAATCTTCCCAATAGCTCAATAATTTAATGCCAGTTATGGTCAATAATAATAAATAACAATTGGGACGCATGCCGATGTTCTGGATAGTAAACTTGGACTTCAGTCTCCTTTCACTTTCAAAAGCCTCCTTATTAAAAGTGTGTTCCAGTGATGTTTTAGTCCACTGATTCAGTATTCATGTTTAGTAGGGAATATTCAGATAACATTTGACACAAATTATTATCCTAGGAGTTGCCTCCCTAAAACTCAAATGCAGGGTGGTGAATCAGTGTTGACAGTAAATGACAGTTATCCCAGCTGGTTCAGGAATGCTGTCAGGCTTGTCTTTTGTGTTGCTATTGCCAAATGAGTGATATTAGTCTTTAAGTGCAGCTGTTCAAAGATGTACTCTCATTTCTTTATGACTTTATTATTCTGCCGACTGTTTGTTCGACCAAATGACAGATACGGGGAGTTTTCGGGTAACCTGATTGACAACAGTCATTATTTTTATCATTTTGTTTGGTTTAAATTTTTATTTATTTTTTTGCTTTGACTGTGTTTTTATATTTAATTTGTCAGCTCTAGTATTTTTCTTAATGTGTTTGTGTGGTGAAGAAAGAAATCAGGTGGGAAACAATGCTCACAATAACTAAGTCACTGGTGACTTTTTTTTTTGCTGTACAGTTTGTCTCTAGATTTCTTTAGATTTGATGTATCTTATGGGATGAAATAACTATAGTTGTTTTTGCATCAGGTGTAAATATAAATAATATAATAAAATGTCGGACACATCTGTCTTCTGATAAAGGACAAATATGAGTTGTTTTTTACTTTTTAAATTTCTCCCAAAGTTTGAAAAGCATAGAATGATTTTAATGTGACTTAATGATGTTTATTCTTGCTGATTTTCTCCAGAAAGGGCAAAACCTGGAGCCGTTTATCCAGTCATTCTTCAGTTCCTGTGAATCCCCCAAACCCAAACCCAGCAGACCTGAGCTCACCATCCTCAGCCCCACTGCAGAAAATAATAAAAAGGTGCGTTCACTACTCAAAACACTTTTATTTCAATATTTCACTTTTTTTTCTTTCTTTCAGTTCTTAGAATGTTTTGTATCTTGTAACGTATTAGAATCCTTTACATTTGAGAATTTGATATGGACAAAACAAATTTTCTGGTTGCCAGTCTCTACAAAAGTACATTTAAAACCATTGTAGCACATGTATACCTTACAAAAAAGTCTGAACACACCTGCTCAAAACACAGTTTTTCATAATTATCTGCACTTTCAATTAGAACCCGACCGATATATTGTTTTGCCGATATGAGCCTGTCACAGATAGATCGGTATCGGCAAATATGCCACCGATATGAACTTTTTTTTTTACAGAACATATAGACTTTTTTCCTGAGTATACGATGAGATTACGCAGATGAAATGCTTCTAAATGGTGTAGTTACTTAGTTTCTCAAACTTCATCCTTCAAATTATCCGCCCGCCACCCACCCGCACCTATATTTGATCCTCACATTACACTGATTCTAATTCTTAGTTTTGCGTGATGATATGATGAATGAATGGTTAACTTTTAACTGCAGACATTAGAGCTGTTCTGCGCATCACTGCATGTGTCTGCGGCGCACCGGAGCTGATCCAGTCAATGCTTATCACATCGTGATATCACTCATGCTTACACAGCATAGTTTGTCAGTAACGTAGCAGATTGAAAAGTTAGTATCTTTCTGCAGTCCAAAAGACGGTGGTGCGGTGGTGGCTTGAGTCTGTTGAATAGTGATTTCACTCTCCTAGTTGGAGAGACGTAATGCTGTATAATAAATAAACAATGTCCCTGTCTTTTACTCTCACATTGAGCTTATCATAATTGTTTGCCACATAAGTAGGGCCCTGTGATTTCTGCGATGACGGAAGCACGGAATCAGTCACAAAAGTGGAATTTACTGTATAACGCGGATTTTCACGGAATCTGTCATATTTGTGATGAATAAATAAAAAACAAGTCAGTACACTTAAATAAATAAAGTTTAAATATTAAACTGCTAAAAAAGACTATTTATATACGAATCTTCATGTTCTGCGTGTTCATTTGATTACCAGGAAATACACAACACAGAATTTGTGTAAAAACAATATATTATTCATTAGTATTATTTATTTTTAGGTGTTTACATTTGGAAAAGCTGTGCTTCCTGCATAAACCTGCCCCTGTTGGATTGGCAGTTGTTGCCCTACACAGTTACCTTGTTTATTTTCTTAATTCAAGTTATTTTCTTAATGATCAGTTATATAATTCATGGAAAGATGGTAAAATTGAAGCGTATTAAACATATACTTAATAAAAACAACAAAATATATGCCAATATTTTTTGTAAGATAAGTAAATTAGCCAATTATGTTTAAATGAAGGATTGCTGAAATGAGTACACCCTAGATTTAATTCAGCAAATGTGTAATATTCTAATACTTAATATGTCCTCCAGAACTTTAAGTATACTGCTCTGACCCTCTTAGCACTGAGTGTACAAGTTCATGACACATTGTCACATCTGTCCTGTTTAACTCCTGGAGGACGACCTCCTTAAATGCTCTGTTCTTTAATGGGGAGTTTTGCTCAGCTCGTCTGCACAGAATCCCCCACAGCTGCTCAAGAACACTAAGATTGAGTGAAATACATCCGATTTTCACCTCGGGAGAATGAATATCTTCATTGTCATGCTGAAAAAATGCCCAATAATGCAGGGAATGAGGGGAGGGTAGCATCTTCTGTTTCAGGTTTTTCTATTCCATCTCACAGTAGTGTGAATTCATGACAGCGTTGATGAAGCACAACTCCCTCACACCTTCAGCTCTCACTCATCCCTATATAAGAGCTTTACTACCACTGAACGTCACTGTGGGTACCAAGCACTTCTCACTGTACTGCTCCTCTAGCAACACCACAACATTTTGGATGTTTTTGGATCCAAAATGATTGACTTGGTCTCTTGAGACCAGAGTATGGATTCCCAGAAGTCTCTATTTTGTAAATATGGGCCTTGGAAGAGGTTAAATGAGTTTATTTTGCTTTGTCTACAGTAGGTAATTCTGGTGGTGACAACAAGCATGCATGTCACTTCTGCAGGCTGCGTCATGCTCTGGGAGATAAAGTGTCACTCTTTTCATAGCTTTTGCCGGCTCTGAGACACTTGCATGTTATTTCTCCTGCTCTTTTTCTTGCAGAAGTCTTGTCACAAGTCCATTGTTTTTGAATGTCGGTGCTACTTCTGCTATATTTTCACACTTAAAACAATAATTTGGTATTCCTCTTGTACCATTGTTTTCTTTTATGCTAAGAAATAAGTCACCTGGCAGTTCTCTCCCGAGTGGTTCCACTGCTGAGTATTAAGTCTGAGTATGATTCAGTAGGCTATATAACATGTTTAATTGTCAGGAAATTACTTGTCTTTAAAAGTTTTGGTTCAATATACTTACCTGCTGATCAAAAATAGCCTTAAACCTATATGCCTTTTTTTTTTTTTAATTTTCAGGAGGGTGTACTCAGTTTTGCAACACAACATTTTATCACTTTGAATAATTTTGACATTCTTCTTTGGTAATTGATCAAGCAGGCTTGATGGAACATTATATCTCCAAAGAACCCTAACATGTCATCTAAGTAAAGAGTAATTGCTGAATTTGTTAGGTTTTAGAGGGGGTGCACTCATTTATGCTGTGCAGTGTGTGTGTGTGTATATATGTGTATATATATATATATATATATATGTATATATATATGTGTATATATATATATGTGTGTATATATATATATGTGTGTATGTATGTATGTATATATATATATATATATATATATATATATATATATATATATAATATTTATTTATTTGTTTTTGAAAGTTTTTTGTTTGTTTTCTATTCTATTCTGTTTTATTTATATAGCACGCTTAAAAACAACAGACATTGGCCAAAATGCATTACAGATCAGAAAACACATACAGTGTAAAACTATAAAACACAGTAACAAATGACAAAATTAGATGAAATTAATTACAGTCAAATGCAAGAGAGAAGAGAAGTCTTTAAATGAGACTTAAAAACATCAAAAGTTGCACAAGATCTAACATAGAGAGGTAAACTATTCCATAAACGAGGAGCTGCAACAGAAAAGGCCCTGTCTGCTTTTGATTTTAATCGAGACTTGGGAACAACTAGCTGGAATCTCTGGGCAGATCGTAAGGGCCTGGATGATGTATGCTGCTGAAGAAGGTGCCTGTCCATTTAAACCTTTAAAAACAAATAATAATAACTTATACTGAATCCTAAATTTTACTGGAAGCCAATGAAGAGATGCTAATACTGGTGTTATACTTACAAATTTCCTAGTCCCAGTCAAAAGCTTAGCAGCTGCATTTTGAACCAGCTGCAGGCGTGAAATTGATGCATGAGAAACACCATAGTATAAGGAATTACAATAGTCCAGTCTAGTAGCAACTACCCCCCTCCCCCGTCAGATGTCCGTGGAGTGCTTAGAAATTTAAAGTCACTAGGAGATGCTTCAGATAAAGTCAAAATCACCAACGCTGAGCCAAGTTTCTGTCACAGACAAAAGGTCCAGTTCCCGAGAAGAAATAAAATCATTTAATAAAAAGCTTTTGTTTGAGATGGATCTAGCATTTATTAAAGCCATCTTCAGATTGTTAATTGTAGAGGAATTTGAGAGAGTGTTTGTAGACGGCCTCTGATTTGAAACAAACTCCAGTGCTCTAAGATTATGGATGTTTACTCCACCTCCACAAAACCTCGTGGGCACAGCTCTACAGTGGAATGTTGTTTCTGAATACTCCGGTAAAACATGGTGAAGATAAGAAGACCTTCCTGCAAGGGAGCGAACAGTGGCGTCGACTTAATAATGAACCGCAGCTGATGTTATCCACCGCTGACAACTCTGGACATCTGACAAAGACTCCAGCTGATCTTTTAAGTCTCATCAAAACACCACCTCTCTTCCCCCGCTTTCTATACAGAGTCCGGCAGCTTCCGTCCACTAGAATTCTGACCGTGCACATCCGTAACAAAGTTCCGGATACTAAGCAAAAATTCACGATCATATTTCTGAAGTGAAGTAACTCCTTCAACAAGTAGACAAAGCATAAAAAAAGAAACAAACACAAGCGCGAGGCGACGGCTTGCCGACAGAAACACTGGTGCCATCTTGGCCATTACAAAAAAGAATTTGATGGTTTTTAAGTGATGTGAAGTGCATTGAATGGGAAGCGTGTCCAAACTTTTGACTGGTACTAAACTATAATATACACATAGTATCGGCATGGGCCCATATCAATTGAATATCCTTAGGAGTTTTGTACCAAGCTTAAAAAAAAAATGCTCATTTACAGCAAGAGCAGGGAAATTTTTACACTGTAAACTATACACACTATATCTTTACATTACTTTACATTTTCTCAGCATTATGAGAATGAGAATGAGCTTTATTGCCAGGTATGTTTACACAAACGAGGAATTTGTTATAGTGATAGAAGCTCCACAGTGCAACAGAATGACAGCGACAGGACACAGATAATAAAAAGAATAATATACAAATATACAATATAGACAATGTACAAAATAGCAAAAACACAATATTGATAATATTTATATAAGCCTTATTACTGAGAAGAACGTTTAAAAAAAAAAAATTGTATTGAATTTATTAAATTGTTAAATATTGGAGTTTTGAAGTATTTGAAGGTGCAGTTAAAATATATTTTTTTGGGATAAACCTTGTTTTGTGCAGGTGATTGAAAGATGTATCAGTACAAACCGTACTCAAATAACAGTTTTGGAAATCCATCATTCAAAAATGAATAAAGAAAGAAATCTAATTGACTGTCATGTTGTCTGTTATCTTCAATACTGGAAATAACTTTTCCACTCATACCATTTTAGCTATTCAATGAGGTGTACAGAAACAATGCCAATCTGCCAGAGGGCCTGGAGAGAAAACACAACCAGAACTACTTCATGGAGCTGATGGAGGTTGGCGGAGTATATGACTACATGATGTACATAGGTAAGTGAATGCAATTCGACTAAACTTTTTTTTTCATCGTAACACTTTAAAAAAGTTTTTTTTTTTTTTACATGAAGTATGATTACTAAAATTAGAGCAAATGCATAAAGTATCCTTACAAAGTCTTCACAAAACATGAAAATGTATTCATCTGTTTGGTGTTATTTTCTCCAAAGAACACAAAAGTAACAGTTCATAATGACCATGTTTGGACCATGAATGTGTGTCCACATGACTCTTTTGCTTTTCTCCTGAAGTCATATGACTCCTTTGTTTTTTTGACTCAGGTCGGGTGGTGTTCCATATGCCTGACTGGCTGCATCACTTTCTGAGCGGCGCTCGTATTCTCTTGAAGAGGACAGTAGAGGCGTATGTAGGCCATTATTTCCAGTTCAAATTAGAGCAGATCATGCAAGAGCATCGTCTCGTCTCTCTCATCACTCTGTTGCGAGGTTTGTGTGCTCCACCTTTATAAAATCACATCTTCAAGTTTTTCAATACCTAATACCTGTTATACACTCTAAAAACTGAAATATTGCCTAAATGCATCATAAACAACTACACAGACAGACAGAATAGCAGTTACAACCCCAATTGCAGAAGAGTTTGGACGTTTTGTAAAATACAATAAAATCAAGAATCTGTGATTTTGTTAATTCTCTTTAACTTCTGTTTAATTGACAAAAGTACAAAGAAAAGATTTCCAAAGTTTTCACTGACCAACTTAAATGTGTTTTTGTAAATATAAACAAATTTTGATTTTGATGGCTGCAATACACTAGAGCCCTGCATTTCAGCCCGGGTCCAACAGTGTTTAGTGTCCCGCAGCAGCGAGCGTTCAAATGCACGCAATACGCTAAAGCTTGCCGCAAAGCCCCAGCAAAAGTAATTACCATGAATGTGTCCAGGGGAAATAGTAAGGAGATATTTGAATTATTTACTAATAAACTAATGTTTTCTGAGTCCGTGTCGCAAGGATGAAGTTGCCTGACTCGCCGGCTCCTCATTAGACGCGCCTTTAGAGAGAAATGCATCTTTATGGATTATGATTATAATGAAAGAGTTTTTGTTTTCGATTTTTTTTTTCCGTTAAGTAGTAATTTAAAGCTTTCTATAGATATATTTATCATGTCTGTGAGGCTTGTATTCGCTGAGTTTCGGTTCATTTTTGTGAAGCACTCCTGTTCAAGACGAGACGGCAGAAGGCGCATCATGTTTGTTTTCTTTAGCACAACGTTTTGTCGATATTGTGAGTGCACACAAATAAATGTAGACCCTTTACAGTTCCGAATGATGTATTACTCTTACCTTTATGAGCAAAAATGACAGCGTATCCACTGAAAAAAATGCAAGTGATCACGCTGGCGCCTCCATGTCCTGCAAAGCGCACTTTAGCTTCCACTCTCCACACAAACTATTGGATATTGCACACATTTATCTAGGTTTAATGTTTAAACATTGTTATATGCTTGAACAGTTTTATATCTATAGATTTTATTTTAGACAAGTCGTGATGATTTGAGAAGGCTAAATTGATTAAACACAGATTATGATCAGCTTACTGTATGCCGCTGGCCGCTTGGTCGTTACTTTAAAAAACAAAAACTTATAACGAACAAAAAATGCTCCAAACGTTTTTCTAAATTAATTTAATTAAAAAACGAATCGAAATATAATCACTTTGCCATTACATACAAAACTGAAGTATCTTAATAGCTGAAACAGTCGTATAAGCTGTTTTGGGAGAAGGGGGATAAAAGACGGGCTCGGGTCAGACTCGAGCCGGTAATTCTGATAAGCTGTTGGACAAGGGCCGGGTTAGGGCCTAAATTTGAGTCCGGTGCAGGGCTCTACAACACACTACAAAAAAGTTGGGACAGAGGCAAAATGAAAGCGAAAAGGCTATAGAATACCCAAATAAACTGTTTTGGAACAGTTCACAGTAAGCAGGTGAATATGGTAATATGTGAGGGTATCATGTTTGGGTATAAAAGGAGCATCTCAAGTCTTTGCAAGCAAAGCTGGATCATGGCTCATCACTTAGTGCTAAATTTCATGTGAGAAGTGTCAAACAAATCTAAAATCACATTTCTCAATGCAAAATCACAAAGAATTTAGGTCTTTCACCAACTACCATATATAATAATGTGAAAAAATTCAGAGAATCCAGAGAAATCACAGTACATGTAAGGCAAGGCAGGAAACCTCAGTTGAATGTGCTTGACCTTTGAGCCCTCAGCTGGCATTGCATAAGAAACCGTCATGCTGTGGTGTTAAATATAGCTAAATGGGCTCAGGTGTACTTCAGAAAACAACTGTCATTTTCAGTCTACTGCTGCATCAATAAATGCAACTTGAATATGTTACTCAAGGAGAAAGCTGTATGTCAGTTCTATGCAGTGATGCCGCTGGGTTCTCTGGGCCAGAGCTCATCTCAGAGAGTCAAAAAGATGGTGGAAATGTGTGCTGTGATCAGATGAGTCCAAATCGGTCTCCTTTTATAATAATAATTTGTTACATTTATATAGCGCTTTTCTGCAAAGCAGGGGGATCTCTTCAACCACCTCCAGTGTGACCAAAATGCAATTACATTTGTGAAGTCACAAGGGTTTTAACCAGATTTAACCACACAATACTTATAACTACATTAAGTTGTTTTAGTTTATTGTATTGTGACTATTTTGCATGTTTGTTGTTGTTTTTTTCCCTAACAACTCAAGCATGCCTGTAGGCCTACAGAGCAGTGCATAAAACCAAATCATTAGGGAAAATAATAGTAAATAATAAATCAGCATCATTGTGAATTCCAGGTGATCAAGACCTTATAACGGTCCATTTTAACTCACTTCATTCTGGCAGCAGTGGTCACTTGCACAACATAAGCACTCGTCATGAATTCCACAGGATATACAAAGTTAGTACAAAAAGCCAAAGTTTGAAGTGGAATGCAGTGCAGTCTCTACAAACTAGCTGATGAGTTTAATCAAGTGTTTTATTGGATAGACATACAAAATGTGCTGTGTTGGTGTACCTTCAGGATCAGGGTTAGGAAACACTCTTTTCTCTATAAATGTTGATCATGGGTAGATTTGTGATCAGATCCTGCACCTCTGCAGATGCTGTTTTCTGTGAGAGCACAGAGGAACGCACTCCTGAGGACAAACAGAGACGAGCCAAGCAGACCTTTGAGGAGATGATGAACTACCTGCCAGGTACTTCATAAAAGCTGCAGCTCTCAGCTGTTTAAAGCCAGACCTCTCCAGTATATTTTCCCATCCATTTGTCGTCATTTTGAAGGTTCATTTAAACCAGTAATAATAATACATACCTAACCATATAATGGAGTACAGTTAGCATTTAAAAGGGAGGAGAAAACGGTCACTTTATTTTAAGGTCCAATTCTCAAACTATTAAACTATTACACTGCAAAATGCTTTTCTTACTTGGCAATTTTTTTTTTTTTTTGGCTTGTTTCCAGCCCAGATATCAAAAATTTCTTAAATCAAGAAGGATTTTCTAGAAATGTAATAATTGTCTTGTTTTCATAAAAAAAAAAAAAAAAAAAGTGTCAAAATGAAGTGAGTTTTTGTTTGAAATAAGATTACTTTGCTTTACCACATTGGCAGATTATCTTGCTTGTTCTAAGCAAAAACTCACTTCATTCACTTGTTTTTTTTTCTGAAAACAAGACAATAATTTTTACTCCTTGATTTTAAGAATTTTTAGATATCTGGGCTGGAAACAAGACAAAAAAATCTAAGTAAGAAAAGCATTTTTTTTGCAGTGTAACTACAACTTTTGACTCTGTAAACTCCAAATTTGCTGCTTATTAATAGTTAGTAAGGTAGAAAATGTGCTTTATAAGTACTAATAAACAGCCAATGCATGCTAATAAGCAACTAGTTAATAGTGAGAACTGGTCCCTATACTAAAGTGTTACCAAACACTTATATCTGCAAATATTGTTAGGCGATGAATCATGTGGTCTTATCATGTTGACAAACATTTTAGATGAACATCCCTAATTGATGTGTGGTGTTTCTCAGATCTAATTGGGAAATGTATCGGTGAGGAAGCAAAGTATGAGGGAGTCAAGATGCTTTTCAACGCCATTCAGCAGCCTCTGCTCAACAAACAGGTACAAACTGCCGTACACTCATCTAACGTCCTCTCACTCTCTGCTAAGTGGCCTTTTCTCTTTCATTGATCTTTTTCGCTGATAGATGACGTACGTGTTGCTTGACATCGCTGTCCAGGAGCTGTTCCCAGAGCTCAGTGAGGTAACGCTCTCCTGCACCATAGTCACACTGTGACACAGAGCAGCTCGTCATGGTATTAATGGAGCTTCTGCTGTTTTGTCTTTTGTAGAATCAGAAGGCAGGTCTCTCCGTCTCCACTAGATGGATGTAAAACATTATCGGACCTAACATCAACGTTATAAAGCGTTTATTGCACTACTAAAACACAATTATTTATTGACTTTAATGGGGTTTGTATGCCATGGTTTTTCATTGAATCATTGGAAGCCTGCCTTATTTTTCCAGTCTAGTAACAGCATTATAACAAAAGGTTTGGATCAAGTAGATTATGCGTGATTCAACACACATCATGTCATTATCAGATGTAATTAAACCATTTTACACTCCTGTTGGTCCCTGAAGATACTCAAATAGACAAAAGATACAGACAACTTAAAAAAGAAAGAAAAAAACCAAACTGAGACATTTCATATAGTGTGTCAGCCATGTACAAAATAAAAGTACTGAAAAAGATGTTCTTTTTAAATGTCCTGGCTTTGTGCTCAGTAAATAAAATCTTAATATATCCAGCTGCTTTGTCCCTGGTTATGTGTTTTACTATAAATCTTTTTTTTTTTTTTAATATATAATCTATTTAAAATAAATGCTTTATAAAAATATGAATCGCTACCTTAGGATAAGAGGATGGAGATCTCTTGCCAGACAAACCGCTTTCTGTGAGCTGTTCAATTAACCATAATTATCATCAAGAAACAAATTACAGATAAATAACTTTAGCCTTTTTTATAAGAATCTCGTGAAAAGATGTACAGGTCATAATTGAGAAGAAAATATGAAAAGATATTTTGAGGTCTGTTTGAGGACAAAATGTTTTTTTTTTTATATGGCAGTCCATTTTTAAAAAGCAAAACAAAAAAGTTATTACTGTAATGCAAAACAATAAAAGTCCACATGAATTAAATCATACTACCATTATACATAATGCAAATTCTACTTCACACTTTAATTTTTTTTGTTTTCACCTTGCAGTCATGACAATTTGAGGTTAGGTTTAGCTGAATTATCATGAAATAGTACAAAACATATCTTAATGAGCCTAAAATAGTCTTTTTAAGAAAAAACGATTTTGGAGTGAAACATGATCTGGACATCTTTTTGCGAGATTCAGCATAGTATACCCTCTATGAATTCTATACATTTTAAAGAGATGGAGAAAGTGCCAGTATTGAAGATTTCTATGGAATAAGAACTTGTGTAACAAGATGACTGACTTTCTTTGATCCTTACTCTGTCACAGTGTCGTGAGTTAATCTGTTTGCTTCTATGACAGTAACTAATCTTTGGATTAAAGGTTTCTTTTTTTCTCTCTGACTGTACAATTACACACAAATGACTACGTTTTGTTTACAATTACATAAGTGACTAAACAAACATGACCCAGAGTACCCACACCAGCAGAATAGTGGACATATATCCTCGATGTCCAATACAAGAGCTTGTAAACTGAATACGTCCTTCCACAGCTGGATGAACTCTCTTCCTCTCTGTGATGTAGCTGGCAATAACTGCTATATCCAGGTCGCCTATGGAATATGGTACATAGTATATTGTAATGCTAAGTATATGATGAAATATGCAGTAAAATGTGCATATATAATGACTTACCGCTGTCATGTTTGAGTTTCCGTTCTTTGATCATAGAGTATCCATCTCCTCCGTCCGCTAGGTAAGAGGGCAGCACTATTTTATACACCTTCTTTGGGTTGAGCGGTTCATAGCGAGGCACTCGACACTCAGTGCAGAGCACATTCAAGCTTTTAACACGGTTTCCAGGCAATTTTGATAAATCATACACCACCTGAAACCCTGCAGAGGAATTATAAACATCAAATGAATATTAGTCCATCTGAATAACACTTAAGTAATTCGGACTAGTTTTATGATGCTTTAAGTTAATTTTGAGAGCTTAGCAACATTTGTTCATGCTATTCCAGTGCTCAAACAAGAATTACACGCCAAAGTAAACGTGCCTGACACCTGTAGGAATTCACCAGTGCTTCCTCCGTATCTGCGAACGGCGTGCTCAAAGACCTCTCGCAGAGTAGATCCATTCATTTGGACCAGGTCAAATGTACCTCCAAATGGCAACACAGTGATCAGATCCTCCATTGTGATGGAGCCTTCAATCCAAACATGAATTAGGTGTGTTTCAGTATTATTTCTAATATGCACTGGAATTATGTTTAAGATTTTCAAAGATAAGATTATATATATATATATATATATATGCACACAGAGTGGCATGCGAAAGTTTGTGAACCCCTTGCAGAAAATGTGAATAATTTTAACAAAATAAGAGGGATCATAAAACTTTTGAACAGGATGAAGATGTCCAAATTTCTCTTATTTTGTTGAAATATCTTTTTTTTTTTTTTCATTTAGTACCGCCCTTCGGAAGCAACAGAAGATACTTAAGTACAAATTACCTTGATCATCAATGCATCATGTTTCCTTCTGGACAATGTTCCCTTTTAATTTTTTTTCTTGCTGAGCAAAACTTTTCTCTATTGGG
This sequence comes from Onychostoma macrolepis, assembly GCF_012432095.1. NCBI lineage: Eukaryota > Metazoa > Chordata > Actinopteri > Cypriniformes > Cyprinidae > Onychostoma > Onychostoma macrolepis. The sequence goes on along the minus strand of NC_081174.1, from coordinate 1,276,041 downwards.
CGGACATTTTGGCCACCTGAGCAAAAACATTCTTTATACCAGATCTGTACAGCGCGCACAAAAAAGTGTGTAACTTTTAACTTTAATGTGACCCTTGATGTAACTAAATGATGCACATTTTAGGTTATCTGAGAAAACATTTTTACAGTATAATACACTGCCGTTCAAAGTTTTCTATTTTTATATACTTTAAAATATAATTTATTCCTGTAAAGCAAAGCTGAATTTTCAGTGTCACATGATCCTTCAGAAATCATTCTATGCTAGTTTATAATCAGTGTTGGAAAAAGTTGTTGCTTAATATTTTTTTGGACCTGTGATATTTTTCAGGATTCTTTGAGAAATAAAACGTTAAAAATAACAGTGTTTATTCAAAATAAAGTATATTGTAACACAAAATTTCTACTACTCAAAAGTTTTTGGGGTCATTTTTTTCTTTCTTATTTATTTTTTATTAATACTTTTATTCAGCAAGGATGTGTTAAATGGATAAAAAGTGATAGTAAAGACTTATATTGTTGGAAAATATTTAGATTTTTAATTAATGCTGTTCTTTTTAACTTTTTATTAGCCTAATCAAAGAAAAAAGTTTCCAAAAAATATAACACGTTCAACACTGATAATAAATCAGAATATTAGAATGATTTCTGAAGGATCATTTGACACTGAAGACTGGAGTAATGATGCTGAAAATACAGCTTTACTTTACAGGAATACACTATATTTTAAAATATATTAAAATAGAAAACCAATATTAGAAATTGCAATGGCCTAAGAGTGCAGAATATCACTGTTTTTTTTGTTTTTTTTTCTTTATTTTGATTAAATAAATACAGCCTTGATGAGCATAAGTGACTCTATTAAAAACAAGGTCAATTATTTATTAGGTTTATATTAGGTTTATAATATAGGCCTAACATAATATAATATAATATCAAAACAACTGAAGCATTTAAACTGAGATCTGTAAGTTAAATACTAAAAAACAAAAACAAAACGTGAACGTGAATTCTTATATAGCTATCTAAACATCCCTATGAAGTTGTATACACCTGTGTGTGATTGTAAATGTTTTGTTACCGTTCTGTGCCCATTTCCAGCACTTAATCAAGCCACTCTTCTTTAATACATGAGGATGTGTTATTTCACATGTCATTGCGTTGGCTCTTGATTTGAGCTATTTCGTCCGCAACCATTGAAGTATTCGGCTTCTACAGCGACTCATTTGGCGCACATTGTTCTCTTTCTATGAAACCTGTAAACTGCATTCACCGGTTTACCTGAGCATTGCAATTCTTTCTTTTTTTACTAGAATACAATCAAATGGCTTTCCCCATTGCTTCTGGAGCATCAGATAATGTTTGAACCATTTTTAATAGTTGTGTTTGAGTCCCTCAGTTGTCCTCCGTGTGAAAAGTTGGATCTCAAAATCATACAGTCGCTGCTGGAAAGGGTCCAAATATGCATAAGATGCTGGAAAACTGAAGAATCTGCAGGACATGGAGGATTTTTCTGAAGAACAGAGCTCAGTTCAACTGTTCAGAACAAACAAGGGACTCATGAACAACCATCACAAACCAAAAAAATTGGATCATCCAGGTGACCACACACAGTATTAAGAACCAAGGGTTGCCAAACTTTTGAAGGGGCTTATTTTAATAATGTCAGCTGGGTTTTTTGGGGGTTTTTTGTCTTGTGGACTATATGTAAACATCTTTTATGTAAAATATCTTACTCAGGACAGTACTACATAAAAAATAACATGCATTTTGTATGATCTCTCTTATTTTGTTAAAATTATTCACATTTTCACAGATTCTGCAAGGGGTTCCCAAACTTTCACATGCCACTGTATATACTGCATACTATAAAATTAAGGGAATGCTTAATCATCACAGTATAACACCAAGCGAGTTATCGATCTGGGGTGCGTTTCCCTTACCAATAGAGTTCAATGGAACTAACGACCATAGTTAGCTAACTATGCTTTTGGGAAGCATAAGTGATTGTGAATCAGTTTCTCATACCATTTCTGCTTTGCTCATCAATAGGTGATCGAATGGCTCCACCGTTCAGAATACAAGAGCTGACATGGTTCCACTGGATTTCATCAGCATATTTAATATTATTATGGACCTGAAATACAAGCAGAAAAGGTGTCCCATGGGTATTATGAGCACGATTTTCAGCAAATCTACCATATTGTATAGCAGGTCTGTTTAGAGTTGACGGTACTCTAATTTACCATTTAGTTTACATTTTTATTTTCACTTTGCCACTGGTTAAAATGTTTGCTGCTTGGATCATTTTATTACTTTCAAGATTTGATTTACTTCTGAGACTGCTGTTAGTTCATATTGGGTTTGAGGTTTTGCAGTTTGGTTTTGGCTGAGCAATAAGTGCTTGATTGAACTACACTAATGATAATACAGGGTGTAAATGTCAAATGCCAAAGCCAAAATGCAAAACCTCAAACCCAATATGAACTAACAGCAGTCTCAGAAGTAAATCAAGATTAAGATTAACATCTGCATTGTGACTGAATGCATTTGCAAGTATTAAAGTTGAATGATTTTGTACACTGTATCAGGTTCTACAGAGTGAGGTGTTTGTCCCATCTACAGTAGTCCTCATGTCCATGTAAAACAATATGCAAAATAATGCTATAAAAAAAAAAAAAAACGTAACCACAGATTTATATTTAAAATGACACTTATTCACTCACCATGGCATCACAGATCAAATTTCCCAAATTACATTCACGAAATCGACATTCCTCAAATGTTCCATTGAGATAGACTAGAGTCTGTCCCACATGCAGAGCAGAGTAATTGGCCAGATTCTTCTTCCAAGTGTCCACTTCAGCCTGAATGACTGGATCTAGACAGAGTCAGATCACAGGTTGACAGATTGAAACTGGCATATCAATAATCCACAGTAGAAATGCATCGCATCTGATAGATACAGTATAGTACAGCATCATCCTGGAAGTTTCTAGTACTCTTGAAAACCTCGATTAGCTGGTTCAGGAGTGTTTAATTAGGATTGGAGATAAACTCTGTAGGACGGTGGTCCTTCAGGATCATGACTGGGCACCCTAATATGTTATAGTAGTATACTAATGACCATTGAGTGCCCAAGTTTTCAGTGGTCCTGGTTTCATGAAGTATTTTTCCTGTTTGTTGAAAAATTCTTAAATCTAGAGTTCTAAGACTCGAACTAAACCAACCAGTCCAAGATCACAACATTGCAAGCTTAAAGCAAATCTGGAAAAACAGGAAAAGAAGAGAATTTGCTCGCAGGTTTAGTTGCAGGCTGTTGCAGAATTCCTCATTAGCGATTGCTAAACTTCAACTTTCCATGTTTGCCGGTGTTTTCAGCTCATCGGTGCTTTTTTCGTTAGGTAAAGAGAGCTCATGCGAATGGTAGCCAGGTTGGAAGATTAAGTAAACCACTGGGCAGAAAATGTATCAATTCAAGATAAAAGCTTGTTTAAGGATAAATAACCAGCAGACAATTAGCGCAGATGAATAAACTGTGATTACGATTTATGCTACTCTCAATTAAAATACGATTTACCGTGCAGCCCTATCTGAACTGAGCTGAATAGTGACAAACTGACAATGCTGTCTTTTAGAGCTGCTTCACAGCAGAATCTGAATTGTCTGAGATGAGTTTTATTTAAGTGATTGTGTTATTTTCCTGTTTATTACTCAATTACATCCTTGGCAAAGCTTCATAAAGCTTAGACACAGGGTTCCTACCCATTTTCCATTTTAAAATTCCATACTTTTCCAGACTCAAATTTCCAAACCTCTCAGTCGATTTTCAGACCATATTTAACATAAACGGTTCAAAGAGCATTATTTTCAGCTTTATATTTGGTATATAGTATAGTATAGTATATATAGTTTCAGCTGTATATATTGGTATATACAGACTTTTACATGCACACAAGAAACCTTTTTTGTGCCCTTGAGAAACTATTGACTTTTTTTTTTACATGCTTACGCATTACAATTACTAGTTTTATATAACCAATCTCCTTTGTGCATCACTATGAATAAAGCAACAGCATTGATGCACATCAATTAACCGAGATCTACTTGCTCAAAATTAGGTTTTTCTTATTGTATTACCTCTAATATCAAGGCATAATGTCAAATTTAACACATCCTCTGTGGCAGCACAGGAACCATGACACGAAGTGGGCTGATGACATAAAATCTGCCAAGTTCAAGGGTCTATAAAAAAGACTGGTTCTGTAAAAAAGTATTTAAAATTTGGCTTTCAATGGGGCAGAATACAATATTTCAAGGTCTTGGGTCTTTTTGATGCATAGGAGGGCAAGGAACCACACCGCAAAATGGGCTTATCGTACAATGAGGCTCTTATAACCTGCATTTTGCATAATCAAAAAGTACATATTTGACAATCACTAAACAGCTGCCATGAAAACACACTTCTTGTACAACAAAATGTATTTTCATTAAATTCTTAATTTTCTATTACAAAAAACGAAATAGGGGCAAAAGTCTGGAAACACAAATATTTTTCCATACTCTGCTATCTTTTTTCCATACTTTTCCAAACCCCGTAGGAACCCTGTAGGCAGTTTCTGCTCAACTACCTTATTAAAAGTTTTAGCTCAGATTTGACCACTAAACACACTGTTTAAAAAAAATACAAAATGGAAATCTTTATGGCAGAATGTCTGTTTCCCTACTGCGAAGATGGGATTTTATCTTCCGGAACCCTGTTGTCCTGTAAGCTTTATTGACTTGCCATGTGCTTTCAATTCTCTAATTTGTTTCCATGTTTACAGCTTTCCTACCTGGTGCTGTTGAGTTATCCAGAAGAATCGGATTGCCTGAAGACTTCACCACATTTCCAATTGAATCAAAAGTCACTTTTAGGAATCCCAGATACTTTCCAAAGGCATAGGCCTGGACCACAGGAACCTGGCGCCCGTCATCTGACCGGACTATGAATGGATATGGTCCTGCAGGAACTTCTGTGGATGGTGGAGTTCCTACAGAAATGAGCACACAAAACAAATGGACGGAGAATAAATACTTAAATTGAATACAGTAATAATACTGTGCAAGTCTTAAATGTTTTTGGGAAGCATTTAATGTGCTTGTTTTCGTAGTTATTAATAATAATGTGCTTTAGTGTGCTGTTGATGGACATTCCTTTTACTAATACTGCAATAATCCAGAGAGGTTTTCTGTATGGACAAGGAGTCCAGCAACAAATGGTATGGGCTCATGAGATCTGAGCTCCCCAACATCAAGTCTGTCTGGCATTACATCAAGTGACAGAACAAATGAGAGAACTTCTCCAAGATGCTCGGAACAACCAAACTGCAAACTACGGTGAAGGTTTTGCCAAAGTGTTAAACCTTTCCAAAAAATAATTTATATAAACCATTTATTGTAGCTTTATTCATTACGAGAAGTCAATTTTTGCATTTAAATACTGAGTAATGTTTACTAACAACATGTACTTCCTAATGGCATAGGGTTTGGTTTAGGGATAGTTGCTGGTAATTCTGCATAATTTACTGTTATAACTATAGTAAGTAATTGTAACAGAAACTCTGTCAAATAAAGTGTTACTGACTTTTGGAGAGTTCTGTACTAAATAATAATTAGCATTAGTCTAAACAACGCAACTGATATTCTTCTTATATAACTTTTAAGTCCACCCATATCTTCAAGAAAAATGGTTTGTAGATTGAACTGTGGATTTGTTAAATGTCATGCAATAACCACATGAAAGAGGAGTATTCTTACACAATAACAACAAACGTTAAACGTCTCCACCTCCAAGTCAATTATTTTCAGCTGTGTAGATGTAGCTTGGGTCTCTCCTTTAATGTAAGTCTTTGCATTTTTTCCCCATCTTTATCAGCCAGATAAATCTGGCCACTTAATAACACTAAATAAGAACACATCTCTTCCTAGCAAGTCACATCATTTATGCCCAGAGGACAGAAGTGAACACCCGGGTTAGTGGTTTATTCCTGCTTGCCTAGAAAACACAAATGCTGCAGCAGAGGTGAGTAACATGCTAATGAGTGGTATTTGGCAGCCTGACCAGAGTTTCTGAAGCAAAGAAACTCTCACGTCAGCGCTGTTTGGATCAAAATAGAACATAAAATACTGTTTCATCTTTAGCCCAACACACCCATTATGGTCACAAAGTTCATGTCTTTTATTAAAAAACAGGTTAATCAAATTTAATGAGAGTGGTAATAGAGGCGTATGGGCGGCACTTTGTGGTGGGATCAGCACAGTCCTTGGGTAAATTCACCTGTGCATACACCATAAGCACTTTAATGTATTTTTGCGGAGCTGTTCCAAGGGACCACAGCCCTTATTAAGGGAGTTGTTCTTATCACGGGTGTCATTTTGTTTTGAAAAGTGTTGGGAACGGACAGTCCAATGCACACCTATAACAAATAAAATCATTCACAAATTATCCTCTAATTTGTGGACCTGGAAAAACAGAGTGGACCTCTATAATTCTGCAGCTTATGTCAAATTTCATTATTTGAGTGAAATTGTTTAGCCTCTGTGAAATTATATTTTCTTATCTTATGCAGCTCCACAGTTAACTGCACAACAACAAAAACAGAGCAATTTAGTTGCAAATTCTCATCAATTGGTAACTGCAAGAAAAAGTGAGTTCTGAATGTGTTGAACGCGACGGCTGATCACAGGCCACATTTCTCAATGCTACAAAAACACGTTGTAAATAGAGAGTTTTAACACAGTCTGCGCCGACAGCCTTGTGGGCAGCGTGCCACCACACAGCGCTGTTGTGCTAAGGGTGTCCCGAGTTCAAATCCCGGCTTGAGGACCTTTCCCCGATCCCGCCCCCTCTCTCTTTCTCATTTTGCTGCCTGTCAGATCTAAACTGTTCTATCATAATAATTAAGAACAAAAAAAGACCGTTTGTACACTTTCCAGAGAACAAACACATATACGTACTGTAGCCTTTACCAAATCTGTTTCGCCAGTATCCTGTTATTACAGTTTTAACTGAGGTTGCTTTTGACTGCATGAGAAAATGTATGTGTGGCGTGAGAAAAATGTCGCACTGAATGTGTTCGAGTTGGCAGCACTGCTGTGCTATGCATAAGAGAAAAAAAAAACATCAGGTAAAACTGACACATACCTGTGTATAGGAATGTATTGGTGTGCCCTCCAATCACAACATCCACTCCTCGTACTTTCTTTGCTATATATTGGTCCACTTCGAACCCAGAATGTCCAAGGGCGATGATCTTATTAACACTCAAAGCCGTGAGTTTGTCCACTTCACGCTGTAAAGCAGTAACCTCATCCTCAAACTGGAGATCGGGGCCTGTAAAACCATAAAAATATGAAAAAACAGCATCACATTACTAATGGCTGTAACCAAATCTGTATATTCTACTGTCGACCCTAATCTGTTTAAATGTGCCACCAGGCAAGTCAATCGCTCTGTCAACTGGGTCTGATCTTGATTGATTTTAGGATCTATGTAATCTCAAATGATATGGGCTGGATTAGTGGATGTTTAATGTTAGTAGCACTAAACATGGAGTCAAGAGGAAGAGACTGAATTATTGGTGACAGCTTTGGGTACAAAAGCAAAGAGTATCAAACGACGGGTGTTTAATTCAGTTGAACGAATTGTTCTTAAGAACAGTATGTCCATTCTGTTCTGCAAAAACAAGATTTTGTATATGTGTTTGTAAATCAGTGTATTTATTTTTTCATGTGCATGCTGTAAGGCAGCTTGGCATCCTAGAGGAGCCTGTTTGATGTGACGGGTATGATTTGAGAATAGGAAAGAGCTGACAACTGCATTTCCAGAAAATCTGTATAATGTATATAAACTGAACAGTAGTTGTCAATGTAGTGACCACTTTCTTTTGGATGTTCTCAAATTGCCAATTTATAATAGAAATGCATAAAACTTGAAGCATAAGAGAAAAAAAGTGTGAATTGTGTGTACCATTGCAGCTCTAATAACTGCTGGAAGATCTGGTCCATCTCTGTTGACTGTATTATTTTGGGGGGAAAACAGCTCAAAGGTCCCAGTTTTGAGGTCAACATGTTGTATTAATTAACTGTGACCTATTGATAATGCATCACAGTTTAGAGGAATCGTTCTTGAATTTAAATGTGGACGTTGAAGTGGTTTTGGAAACGATATTCTGCAGTCCACACATTCTCTGTGATGGGCCTGAACTTATGTGACAGCTGGCTTATATAACATAATGTAGGCCTGCTTTTACAAGGAGTTACCTTTTCTAGAGTGATGATATAATCTTACAATATTAATTTCACAAGAAACATGAGACCCTGCAACAGTTTTATATAAAACAGTATAAACATTTTTTTTTTTATATACTGACCACACTGTGTGTATTCACTTTTATTTTGGACTCTTTATTGATCTGTAGTTGAGCATTAACATTTCTGAAAACTTTCATAATTCTTTTTCAGTAATGTTTAATAATGTCCCCACAAAATAACGACAGTTTCCATGTTTGTTAATACTTTCCAACTAATTTCTATTTTATGGTGACAAACCGCTTACTTCCAGGATACGTGGCCCACAGACTCTATAAACAGGCTTTAGTTGTTTCCAAATGCAGCAGCTAGGGTGCTTACTAGATCCAAGAAATATGCTCATATCAGCCACATTTTATTGTCTATACATTGGCTGCTTCTCAGGTTGCTTATCAATTTTAGGATTCTGAACCAGAACCGGTGTATGGAACTTGAAACACTAAACTACATTTTCTGAAATGTTAATAGAAATGTTTGTGTTGCACAAGAAAATGTTAGCCTCCATTAATGTATGTAATGAATTCATGTCAGCTTGGCTCCTTGCTACATTGTGTGTATATTTATATTTTTATTTGTGAATAGAGATCCATCATATGTGTGTATTTGCATGATGCACTTTCAGCTTACAAAACCACGTAGTGTATATTTGTTCCTTTTGTCTCGTGCAAAAGTGAACCACAGCATGCATTTGTAGGAAGCTTTGATGCTTTGAACTCAATGAAAGTGAAATAAAACTTGAGTTAGAAGCCATTGTTGTGTTGTTTTTCACTCCTCCGCTAAACCTCAAGTTAGTTATCACACCTACTTGTTCTCATATTTTTTAAAAAATGTGATATCTAAACCGTGCGGAAAGAGGGGATTTCAAGACCGCTTAAGCCTAAACGTAACCTTTAAAATGAACAACAACATTGCTGCCCTTTGTAGAGCAGCTTACAGCTGAGCTGAACTCGCTTCAAAATTTGATGAAATTCACACTAGTATTCATTCAGTTGAAATCAATTCCAATCTAACTTGATCTGAACACAGAGCTGCTTTAGAGCAGAATCTGACCAGTTTCCATAATTGATTCTGCCATTTTCCTGTTCACTGTGAAGTTGCTTTGAAACAGTTGATAGTCAATAAAAAGCACTATACAAACAAAGGTTAAGACTAAAATACATTTATTCCTTTACTCAATGTTTTCAGACCTGACTAATGCCACACAACTAACTAGTTATGTATATTTTATCACTTTATCATTCAATTTAATAAAGAATGGCATCTATACTAATACTAAGTTAGTCTGGTAACACTTTATTTTGATAGTCCACTTGAAACAAGTAACTTGAGTATTAGCAGACTGTCTGCTTAATTTATATTTAGATGGTCCCCAATAGACTTGAACTAACTTTGCAAGTGCATGTCAACTTATTCTACTAACACTAATGCAGTTGCAAATTAATGAGGGTTAGCTGGCATGTAGTTGTAACGTTACTTGCAGTTAGTAAAAAAAAACTAGACTACTTTAACATAAAGAGACACCTATAAGTAAACTATTTAAAATTACACTTATACTTAATAGCAAACAGTCTACATGCTGGTTTTTGAAAACATGCCTTTCCGAAAGCATGGTAATTTAAGAAGTGCTTAAGAGTGTGATTTGCAACATTATGTGTAAACCTGGCCTGGCTGTAATGAGAGTAATAAAGTATCTTACCTGGTAGAGACAAAGCAGGGGTCTCCACTGACGTGTAGCCAACAACACCCACTTTCTCTGAGTTAACAGTGAAGATCTTAAATGGGAGATAGTAGCCACTGATCTGAGGAGCAATCTTTTGATTGGCTTTAATATTTGCACTAAGAACAGTGCAGTTCACTTCCTGAAGGAAAGGTTTTAGGAGGCCTTCCACTTTATTGTCAAATTCATGATTTCCTAAGGCCTAAAGAAACACACAAACAATGATTTATACAGTAATAAATGACAGATAGGCTATGTACATAAAATCAGTTTAAAGGCACAGGTTTGTATTTGCATTTTTGTACAATTTGCATGCATGCACCAGTAATTGGTCATAAGTACATTTCAAATTTTTAATTGCAGTTTGATAAAGGCATGTTAAAGTAGCACTGAACATGTTCTGAAGAAATACATGCACATCAAAATAGTTTTCCGTTAAAGTGCCTAATCAAATAATGACACCAACCATAAGAGCAAAAAGAGACTTGCACAATTTTATGCGTTAAATGTAGAATTCAATGAATAGCCATGAAGACTAGTGGTCAGACGCTTTAACACGGCCGTGGCCTAATGGATAGTGAGTTGGACTTGTAACCTGAAAGATGTGGGTTTGAGTCTCAGGTCCGGTGGGGGGAGTGAATAACCAGAGCTCTCAATATGCATTGAGATGTTTACTACTGCAGAGCACAAATTCTGAGTATTGGCCACACACCACTTCTCTTTCTCTTTCACATTAGCCTTCATGATTATTTATTACTGTGTGGAGCATAAAGTATGCATATTTCCTAACGATCTACTGTAGACTAGAAGACAACTGGTAAACAAATAAAAACAAACCAACAACAATATTTTACAAGAGGGCCATCATCAGTTTAGATAAAGTTGAGAGGAAAAAGGTCAGAAATAATATGAATTCCTGTATTGTAAAATGCAACCTGATAACAATGTTCCATGGTTCCAGTCTAATGAGCTTCAGAAGGTATACTTTAAAGACTCATTCTTTTCACGTTAAATATGGTCTGTTAAAAACATAATTTTATTACAATATTTATTATTAATATTTAACTTGAAAATATTGTTGAAAAGCTTTTTTCAGTCAATCTAAATCACACACACCGTTACAAATCGCTGTAAAAAAAATGGCCAAATTTTGACAGTAACATGCTGTTTTTCATTAAAACAGTGCATTCTGGGTAATATTTGTCATTTTCGAGAAAGTAGCCTGCTGCTATATATCGTGAATTAACAGCCTTCAAAGTCGACATTCAGAGGCTGTGTTTCAAATCACACCCTACACCCTCATTCACTATTCCCTGCATGAGTTTACTAACACAGTCCACCTGACAGAGAGAATGAAAACTAATGAGTGAATTCAGAGGCTGATGAACACCTGCTGTTAACGAGCAGAATCACTGAAGAAAAACACAAGAACTACAGATGAGTTCAGCCACAGCCTTAGATGAAATCAACTGAAGATTTAAACAACTCCACAAACAGCTTTACCCGCTTCACGCATTGCTAACCAGACTGACTTTATTTCTGTCAGACGTCTGCAGAAGATCTTATTGAGAATTACAGAGGCTTGATGATGATGTTTTATTGTTTTGTCTGACGTTACTATTGTGGAGATCAGTGTTTGCTTTAGTTGGGCTCCTGACCCTTGACTTTTCAACATTAGTTTTTGTTTGGTTGCTATAACTGTGTCTTTAAAATGCATTTGTTACAGCAAAATGATTACGGTTGGTCAGGTGATGTTGGTTATTTCTAATAGTCGTTATCTACTAGATCGAGTTAGCAACCAACAGTGACACGCAGAAAGATAATCGCTGGCACACTAGCAATAGGGAAAACTGCATACTGAGGTACATTTTGATGTAATAACTTCTCAGTCACACAGCCTGTTAGGAGCTATAAATACTATGAAAGTGTGAGAATTAACTTGCGCTAGTCTACGGATGTGTGAGTGACCGCTGCACATACTAGGCGCTTCAGATCAAATCCTCAGCGGTCTAACAGCACTCATCAATGTCAAAATGACTGAGCTGGCCAATCAAATCAAAGTAGGCGGAGTTTACCTTTCACAGATGCTGAGCACGAAGCGTCAGTTTAACGTTGAAATAGAGCGAGGTAAGATGAAGCTGCAAATCATTTAATATTAGTCGACTGTTTTACAATAGAAATGTTAAATGACCGACAGCTATATTCTGTATATTCAGTGATGCAAACTACTTGATTTTTTTTTTTTTCTTAAATATGGCCATTTTGAGAGAGAGAGAGAGATGTGAGAACTATCTGCATCTGTCTCTCTCTACAAACAATAAAGCTGAGTTTAGTTACTTTAAAAAAACAGTGGTTTTAACCCCTCGTTGCTGAGAAATATAATATAGCAATTCAGTATCGATTAATAAAAGTCACATGGCAGCGATGACAAGAAGTTTATGAGCTTCTGAATGTTACTTTTTGCACAGAGTGATCTCCGATCTCTGTGTGCGAGTGCGCGCGCATCAATTAAAGCAGTGCATTAATATAGAACGGTGATTAAACTGAACAGTTTTAATGCATTGGCCATGTCACACATACAGTGGTGTTCAGTACGGTCACACTGTATATCTGATATTCAAGACACACTTGAACAGTTTAAAAACAATTTATGAAAAATTCTCAAGAAAATATTTGCATTAAAATCAAATATAATTTTTTTATCGTATCATTTAAAAATTATATGTACTGTATAAATACAGAATGCATATGGGGGGTGGTATTGGCACAGTGGTTAACCAGAATTTTGGAGAGCATCCAATGGACGCAAAGTGCGTACGTTATTCTCTGTCATCAGTAGCGCATGTTTACGTATTGTACATTTATTTACTCTTTGATTTGAACGAAAACAGCGCATCCATGCATTACTGATGACAGAGAATAGCGTACGCACTTTGCGTCCATTGGATGCTCTCCAAAATGGTGCTACGCTGACACAGAGAAACAGAGAGGAGACGAATTGTTGAATAAATGTCGTTATTTTTATTTTCTTTGCGTACAAAAAGTATTCTCGTCGCTTCATAAAATTCAGATTGAACCACTGATGGCAAATCAGAACTATTTTGGCATTGTTTTTTATATTTTTCTGTGCCTTGACAGTGTAATTTACTTGGCAGTCAATGGGACAGTCTCAAGCCTCCCGGTTTTCATCCAAAATATCTGAAATTGTGTTCTGAAGACGAACAAAGCTTTTATGGGTTTGGAACGACATGGAATAAATAATTAATAACAAAATTTTCACTGTGGGGTGGAATAACCATTTAAAAACAGTTTGGGTTTAAAATACTTTGAATTACTATGTTATTTACACTCAAAGAGAGACATCAACAATCAGCATATGAATCTTAACAATGGTGACAATCAAAAGCATCATGCTGCAATGCATGCTGGGTACCAGCACAGTACAAAACTCATCCATGACTCCCAGCATGCATTGCGGCATGAATAAATTATGCTGCTGAATTGTCCTCTTATTTCCTTGAATTCTTACTATGTGCTTTTGTTTTTGCCTTCAGTTTTAGTAGTGTTTTGTGATGTTTAGAGTTGATCCGTTTATTTATTTTGTGGATAGTCACCATTGTTCAGATTCATACGCTGATTCTTGATGTATTTACCTAAATCACAAAAAAGGATTTTTTTTTAAATGGTTGATGTGCTCTAACAGTCTTTCGTAACTGATTGCTGAGCAGTGCTTGTTTTTCTGCTCTAATATCAACATCCAGTAAGAAAAACACTGGATAAAATCAGTGAGTCAAGAGCAAGAGAATGAATGATTGTTCTTATCAATCTATAAACAACAACACCAGATTTTTTTTTTTACCATAACAAACAGATTTCAAAAACACATTGTTACAGCAGCCCAAAAAGTTAATGTTAAAATGTCAAGGTTCAAGAGCTCAACTAAAGTAAACACTGATCTCCATCATGGTAGTGAAAACAACAACAACAACAAAAAACATCTAAACCTCTATAACTCTCAATAAGATCTGTAAACGTCTGACAGAAAATAAAGTCAGTCTGGTAATAAGTGAAGTTGTCAATGCTGTTTTAGGAGTTGTTTAATAAGATCTTGAGAGATTGAATGGTTTGAAGCAATCGGTTTCTCAAATGAAATGAGTTACCACATGGTATTGTAACATACTGTAAAAAGGAGCGCTGTAAATTAACGGTTGAGAGCTGTAAATTATCAGTACACTACTGGAACCACCTGCCAGTATTTTACCATTATTTTACAGAGCAATTTAGAGATAAAGAAATTGCAATTATGTTATACAGATTTCAAGTATTCCTGAACTGTAAAAATATGAAAAGTTTTACTATAGATTTCCAAGATAATATTGCAACACTTTATTTTACGGTTACACCTATTAGTTGCTTATTAGCATGCATATTACTAGAATATTAGCCATGTATTAGTGCTAATTAAGCACATATTAATGCCTTATTCTACATGACCTTATTCTACATCCCTAATCCTACCCAATACCTAAACTTAACAACTACCGCACTAACTATTAATAAGCAGCAAATTAAGAATTTAATGAGGGAAAAGTCATCGTTAATAGATAACAAGTGTTACCTATTCTAAAGTGTTACCGAACTGTGTTTCTGCATTCTGTAAAATAATGCTTTCATAACAATTTTAAACTTTTACATTTTATGTTATTTTGGAATATACATGCATGCATTTAAATTCAAACAACATATAAAAAACATATAGATCAATAATTATATTCTATTAAAGATGTAAGTCTAAAAAGTTTGCTATTTCTGGCTCTGTTTTTTTAGAATAGAAGAATTCACCCAACCATTTCAAAATTGTCTTTGACAGCGGGTGATAAGGTACCATTTGGGAAACACCTATTCTGTTTTTGTTCCACAAGTTTGAGTCCCACTACACCTGAACAGGTGTTCTGTCCACTGTAATGAAGACTCCAGTGGCTCATGAAAACCTGTCCAGCACGCTCTGTCCACTTCTGCTCTTACATTACGTCAATGATAAAATGAGGAATACATCCCTTTGGCGCCTATAATGATGGAAAACCTGTCAACACGTTTAATACCTGGTTAAATCAAAGAAACCCCACGAGTCGTTGTGATGATGAGCAACTTTCAGAAAGGATTTTTACTACATTTTCTTTCTTACACACTCCTTCTATCAACTAAAATAGCTAGATGTTGTAAAGAGTTAAATGTTATGTCTGTACACCTAAAGGGTTAAGCCACAATCTGTTCGATGTGTGTAAAACACTAAAATGGGACTATGAATTCAACACAGAAGCTGCTTTTGGCACCATGACCTGCAGCTCTTAGTGACTTTCTTCAAATAACACTTGAATTGCTCAAATAAAATAAATACATAGAACTATCAGAACTCATTTCCCGCACTTCTCAGAAGTACATGAGGGCTGACTCGCATAAAACATTTAATCGCATCCAGCTGTTTTTGGTGTAGGAACGCATTGTGAACTTTTTAAATTGCATTCAAGGGTGTAGTTCCTTTACTGTAGGCTACTTTACTATCCAAGTTGTGGAAAATTGTCTCTGGCTTCATAGCTCATCAACAACATATAAAAAAGCACATAAGAAAAACATGCAATAGCCTATACAAAACAAATATTAATTTAAAAAAAGGGCCCGTTCACACACAGAACGCGTTCTGCTGAAATGTTTAACATTTTTAAAAGCGTCAAGCGTTCTGTTCCATTGCCTTTCACACATTGTTTAACGGCCCTATGAAATCCAAAGCTCGATGCAAATCAGTTCTTTAAACACCTTACATTTATCTCAGTCTTCCATGAACCCGATAATTAATGGACATAATTCTTACCATCGCATCATATCCGAGTTTATTCATGAAATGCGCCGCTTCTGCACCTTTGTAGTAGTTAAACCAGACGGTCCCCTGAAACTGATCGCCCGCGTCCAGCAGGAGAACATTTTTCTCCTTGCTACGAACTTCTTTGATTTTCGTAAATCTCCGCGCGACTCCAGCGAAACAAGGCGGCTTAGTGCATTTGCCCGAGTCCTTGTTGGTCTCCTCCACCCGTGCGTGAACATCATTAGTGTGGAGCAAAGTCAGCTCAAACTCTGTCCTGCACATATGACAGTGAATCCAGATGAAAAATAATGCGTTGAGCCACCGCATCATCATCTTCTCAGCCCGCTCTGAACTGACAGTCCCATCAGAGTTCAGCGGGCTTCAGTCAGGAGGCGGGGTTAGTGGGCAGCACCAAAAAAAACAAAAAAACCTTATTAAAATAGCCTATATGACAGTAGTGTACCACGGGTTAAAGGCACACCTTAAGAAAAATATGTATGTGCATGTATGCATGTTTTTATTGTACATTGATTGAGCAACAGATTTTGTGCGGAAGCAAATCATAAAAGTGGTTTGTTTTGTTTAAACATCTTATAAATGTTTGAGATGGCACTTTTACCACACAGAGGAGGCTCAGCATGGGGCAAAAGGCACAAAGTATTTATACAAACACTTTAACAATGGAACACTTTCAAAACAATCACTTTAGCAAAGTTTGAACTAGTTTCTGTTTATTTTATTATATGATATTAACCATGTTTCATTATAAATATGGTAATTATTTCCAAGGTGCACGCCCAGCTTAATATATGACATTTACCATCTGAATCTAACCATGTCATTGTCAGCTAATTGAAAAGTCAGCCAGCTATTTCTAATCACGTCTTTAGCCCCAACAGCAGGGGTGCTTTTTACTCCAAATATATATTCTAACGTTAAATAAATAAATAAATAAATAAGCTTTAATTAACTTGAACAACACTTAATAAAATCAACGAGACTTTAGTTTGAAAATAGCTATAGTTCAATAGCAAACATTTTTATTGATTCTTCGTTTGCTACATTAATCCACAATATTAAAAACAAAAAGTGCCTTGCTGTCTGCGATTGCGTCGAGGAGCAGCAAAATTTCCAGATGCATGGTCAAACTCGGTTGTTAAGAAAAAAGCTGAGGTGAATTTTTATGTGGTTGAAAGGAGAATAAAGTCAAATGCACCTTTTGCCCTCGTGCCCCTTTAGCCCCGCTTAAAGTGATGACTTTTTTTTTAAAATATAATTTACTTTGAATTAATAGGTTTATTAGGCTACTTAACACATCAAGAAATCTTAATACAACAAGTTTTTTCCAAGTTCAAGGTTGGTATAAGACGGGGCACAATATCGCATCTCAGCACTTTTGATGAATGTCTACGCTATTTTTAATTTTGCCATTTCATCTGAATGTCTACATTTTTTAAATTTAGTCAGCTGAGATTTGAAGACCCAGAGGAAACACTTATTGCTCAGGGTAAGGGTTGCTCTTCCTAAGATTCTCACATCTCTCATTTTAGTATCAACAATGTTTCAAATGTTTCCCTAAAATGCATAGAAGTAGACACAAATGAGACATGAGAAATACTGGAGAAAAAAAAGTAAAAACTGAGAATGTGGTGGGAGAAACATCAATATCTCTTCACTGTCTTGCTACAATCTCTATCAACTCTATTATAGGAAAATATTGCTCAGTGGCTGCTTTTTCTAACCTCAGGAGACTCAAAAAATGTTTCATTGCACATTCTTTTTTTCTTGATTACATTGGTGTTTTTCACCCTTTAATGTTCACAACAGGAGGAGTAGAGACAAGAAACAGTGGGAGAGGTGAGAAGGGAGCAGATGTAGGCTGTCTGAAGAGCAGTTGTGCCTTGACATCAATGTGCAGGTCACGAGGCTATGGCTCTGACAGAGGTTACTCTAAGCTCAGGTTACTAAGGGGTGATTCTCTTATATGTCCCATTGAGATATCAGCTTTGTCTTCAGAAGAAATGTTAAACTTTTACTAATATTGTAAATACTAAAACTATCATTTATTGCATAATACATTTCAGAATATCAAGGGTTATTACTAGTGAAGGATCTAAGGATCCTCAAATGCAGTGCTCCTTTTTATCATCACTTCGTCTCTTGCTTGTGCTCTTCTCTGGCTTTTTCCTCAGTCAACGTCTTGGCTGACAGAAGACTGTTAATAGAGTTTTGGGTATTTACCAGACAAGACTTCTCTGTTAACACACTGTAAAAAATTTCCACCTATTTCAACTTAAAAACTTAAGTTTTGTAGCTGCCTTGAATTTTTAAGTATAAACAAATTACAAATACAAGTCATTTCAACTCACTTTGTAAAATCCTGACTGGCGCTGAACTACTCTCTGTAAGTTGATTGGACTTTTCAGTATTAGTTGTTTTAACTAATCATGTCAAGTAAAAAGTAATCATTAGAACCTCAACAATGGTGACCATATAAAAAAAAAAATCATGCAGCAATGCATGCTGGGATCCATGGATGAGTTTTGTACTATGCTAGTACCCAGCATGCATTGCAGCATGAATTTTCTTTTTTTTCTTGTTTTATAATGGTCACCATTGTTGAGGTTCACAAGCTGATTCTTGATGTCTGTGTGAGTCTATTTTCTTCCATAGATTAAAACCTTTTGTGGACAAACTGTTTGGAAAGTTCTTTCTATTAACTGACGGTCACAGAACCAGTGGCTCTTAGAATCGCTTTTACTATAATCAATACATTCATTTAACCAGAAATTAAACACACAACGAGATCAGTTCGCTAACAGATGATTGTCATTATAAACATATAACAACCAACTACTGATCATTTTCTCTGGGCTTTTGAGTTATAACCAGAGGTGGACAGTAACAAAGTAAATTTACTTGAGTATTGTACTTAAGTACACTTTTTGAGTATCTGTACTTTACTCGAGTATTATTTTTTCTGGAAACTTGCGACTTTAACTTCACTACATTTGAAAGACAAATATTGTACTTTTTACTCAACTACATTTATATCAAGGTCCTCAAGTAGAAAGTCGTTATATGTAGCTGTTTTTACAGTGTGTGCATTTTCAGATTCACTGAACCCTTTTTTTCTGCGAAAATCCGGCCTGCGATCTGCCAGTACCTTCCTGTGTTGCCAAGTGTTACAGTATTTCTAAGCCTGAAGTTGCTTTGAATGGACATTTGGCTGATTTTTTTTTTTTTGCGCAAATCTGGCATCTTCCCCGCTAAACTAATGTAAACGTCTGCACTACTGCACAGCTAAAAGCGCTCTAAAAGGGCATGTGTTAACTCTTTAAAGCCCTTTGTAAAATTAACCATGTTTTTACTATAGTAACCATAACTATGGTATTTTTGTAGTTAAACTATGGCAATACAAATGGTAGGCTAATATATCTGTCAAAAATTCCTGCCCTCACTTTTCTAATATATATATATATATATATATATATATAAACTTTGGCCTACTGGTAAATTGCTGCTAAAAACTGGTCAGGGAAGTATACGAATCTGAACATTATTTTATTGTCAAAACACTGCACATAAATGCTTTTTTATTTTTCTGTGCAAACAAATGATCAAAAAGTACGTTAAATGAAAACTTTGGAATCTAAACTGGGAATCAATAAGAATTGAAATCAATAAGCAGAATCAGAATCGAATGGATAAAATTCAAACAATACCCAACCCTAGCCACATGTTGTGAAGTTCACTGATTTCTGAGTATTTTATGAACACTGATCAGTTGATGGCAAAATTCAAAAAGATGGTTATTTGGTGCAACCTTCACACCCATGGCCTACTGAGAGAGTATGATCCAGTTTTCTGAAGAGACTAAAGGTTTGTTTTTTTTCAATGTTTGCTTTGTTTGCCTAAAATGAACCATATCATAGACTTCAATATCTCTTTGAAAAAGAACTTTGTAACTTTTAAAAAAGTATTAAAATGAGTTCAATGTAGTTAACACTCCTGGTGTTAAATACAAAAATAAAGATGATTATCTTCATTCAGTTGTTCCATTTCTATAGGTTTGGTAACATAAAAGCTCTTAATTCCAAAGATAATACAAGCTAATCAGTGTATTCAGTAGGTTGCATTAGTGGCATAAGGTATTGTAAGTATACAACAATGTGACAATAAAACAATGCATTTACTTTTTACTTTTGATACTTAAGTACTTTTAAAAACATGTACTTCCGTACTTTTACTTGAGTAAAAATTTGTCTTTACAACTTTCACTTGTAGTGGAGTAGTATTTGACCAGTGGTATCTGTACTTTCACTCAAGTAAGGAAGTTGTGTACTTTGTCCGCCTCTGGTTATAACAAATATGTTTGAAAAACACACGGTTACAACAGCCAGAGAAAAAGAGAAGGAAAAAATAAACTAACACAGAAGTCAAGGGTTTTTTCTTTTTTCAATTCCTTGCACACAGATGACCACAAAACATATTTTTAAAGACTAATGAACTTGGAGTGAATCCTAATGACACCTCTAGCAATCACTGGCTGAAATCATTAAAGTCACATTTATTTATATGGAACATTTATAGTGTCATAGGAAAAATATTAAGTTACATGGTACTTTATTTGTGATATACAGTGCATCTGGAAAGTATTCACAGCGCTTCACTTTTTACACATTTTGTTAAACTCATTATCTTCCTCATAATTCTACAAACAATACCCTATAATGACAATGTGAAAAGTTTTTTTTTTTTTAAATTTATAAAACATAAATAAATAAATAATAATAATAATAAAACAAACAAACAAACAAAAACACATGTATATAAGTATTCACAGCCTTTGCTCGATTCTTTGTTGAAGCACCTTTGGCATCAATTACAGCCTCAAATCTTTTTGGGTATGATGCGACAAGCGTTGATCATCATTTGGCAATTATCTGCCATTCTTCTCCTCGACTCTTCACCTCTCAAGCTCTGTCAGGTTGGATGGGGGCAGAAACACATTTTCAGCCCAGGCTGTGGCTGGGCCACTCAAGGACATTCACAGAGCTGTCTATAAGCGACTCTTGCTGTGTGGTTAGGGTTATTGTCCTGTTGGAAGGTAAACCTTCTGCCCAGTCTGAGGTTCTGAATGCTCTGGACTAGCAGGTTATCTCAATATTTTGGTGCACTGAGCTTTTCTTCTTCTCTGACGAGTCCCTCAGTCCCTGCCGCTGAAAAACAGCCCCACAGCATGAGACTGCTACCAGCACACTTTACTTTTGGGACGGTACTCTGCAGGTGATGAGCAGAGCTGGTTTCCTTCAAACATGATACTTAGAATTGAGGTTCATCAGACCAGAGAATCTTGTTTCTCAGAGTTGGAGGGTCCTTTAGGTGGTTTTTTGCAAAATCCAAATGTGTTTTTATATGTTTTCACTGAGGAGAGGATTGAGTCTGGCCACACCACCATAAAGCCCAGATCGGTGGAGTGTTGCAGTGATGTTTGTCCTTCTGTAGGTTTCTCCCATCTGCATTTATGATCATACAGCTCAACTAGAGTGACCATCAGGTTCTTGGTCACCAGTCCAGACAAGACCCTTCTCCATCAATCGCTCAGTTTGGCCAGCTCTAGGAAGTGTCCTGGTTGTTTCAAACTACTTCCATTAAGGGTAACAGAGACTACATGTTTCTGTGAACCTTCAATGCTGCAGAAATTTTTCTGTACCTTCCCCAGATCTGTGCCTTGATAATGTCTCGGCGGTCTACAGACAAGTCCCTGGATTTCATGGCTTTGTTTGTGCTCTGACATGCACTATTAACTGTGGGACCTTATATAGACAGGTGTGTGCCTTTCCAAATAATGTCCAATCAACTGAATTTACCACAGGTGGACTCCAGTCAAGTT
Source organism: Onychostoma macrolepis (assembly GCF_012432095.1). Lineage (NCBI taxonomy): Eukaryota > Metazoa > Chordata > Actinopteri > Cypriniformes > Cyprinidae > Onychostoma > Onychostoma macrolepis. The sequence continues at coordinate 1,254,217 of NC_081174.1, read as the reverse complement.
GCAGAAACATCTTAAGGATGATCAGTGGAAACAGGATGCACCTGAGCTCAATTTTGAGTGTCATGGCAAAGGCTGTGAATACGTATGTACATATGATTTTTTTCTTTTTCTTTTTTTTTTTTTAAATTTGCAAAGATTTCAAACAAACTTCTTTTACATTGTCATTATGGGGTATTGTTTGTAGAATTTTGAGGAAAATTATGAATTTATTGGAATAAGGCTAAGGCAAACCATAGATTGAAACTTTTTATGGACAAACTGTTTGGAAAGATTTTAATATTAACTGACTGTCACAAAACCACTGGCTCTTAAAATCACTTTTACTATAATCAATACAACATTCATTTAACCAGAGATTAGACACACAATGAGGCTATGTTCACTCTCAGTGAGATCAGTTCACTAATAGATGATTGTCATTAGAAACATATAACAAACAACTACTGATCATTTTCTCTGGGCTTTTGAGCCATAACAAACATGCTCGAGGAACACAAGAAAAAAGAAAAAAAAACTAATACAGATGTCAAGAGCCCAACTAAAGCAGACACTGATCTCTAACATGGTTACTTCAAATGAAACAATAAATCAACATCTAAACCTTAGATGTTAATTCTCAACAAGATCTTCTCTAGATGTCTGACAGAAATAAAGTCATTCATAGCACTCATAACTATCAGTTTTAAAAACTTAAATGGTTTAAGGTAATCAGTTTCCTCAAACGGTTTGAGTTACTCTGACTTGTCGGGTTTTACAGTGTACACTGGACCTTCAACAGTTCCCCTACTGCTCCAAATGCTCAACAGATGGCGTCATGGCCATCACCCTCCACCTTGCTCTTACCCAACTGGACAAAAAGGACATATATGTAAGAATGCTGTTCATAGAATTAAGTTCAGAATTTAACACAATTATTCCACAGGACCTGATAGGAAAGCCTCTGCAACTGGATCCTGGTCTGGATTGGAAACAACTGCTCCAGCAACACACTGAGCACAGGAGCACCCCAGGGCTGTGTGCTTAATCCATTGCTGTTCACTCTGCTGACTCATGACTGTGCAGCAATGCACAGCTCAAACCACATCATCAAATGATGACACGACTCTCTCTATGGCTCTGCTCGATGCCCACGCTGTCCAAGACATGCTGCACTGTCTGGCTCACATTGAAAATGAATGACTTCCGGCCACTTTGATGCTCTCGCTGGCAGCGGTGAATGCACGGACTCCTCAAGTCCATGTGACTGGCCTGACAACTACATTCACACATACATCCATTACATCCATACATTCATTAACTTAATCAATCCCTGAACAAAAACTCGCAAACTTTGCACATTTGCAAACTCAAAAAAAAAAAAAAACTAATGTGCCTTGTCTCTTATTACTTTGTAAATAGTACATTTGTACAATACACAAGACTACATAAAGTGCATGTACAAATTGTAGTCTTTGTATGAATGTTCAATTCTTATTTTAGTTTTTTAGCTCCTTTTTAGCTCTTATTTAACTCTTTTGTTTAGTCCGTTTAATATCTAGGGTGACCAGACGTCCCATTTTTCTCAGGACAATCCCGTATTTCAGCTCTATTATTTTGTGTCCCGACTTATTTTGAAAAAATCATGTTTTGTCCCATTTTTCTACATTTCTTTACGACTGGGTGATCAGAGCAAGTAGTAGTAGTGTTCTGTCACACGAGAACAGCCTAATCAAAGGCACACACACACACACACACATATATAGATAGATAGATACATACATATAGATAGATAGATAGATAGATAGATAGATAGATAGATAGATAGATAGTAAGTAGGGGTGGCACGGTACACAGAGGTCACGGTTTGGTACGTACCTCGGTTCGGGGGTCACAGTTCGATACGATTTCGGTACAACAGGGGGAAAAAATCTACTATGCTCAGTTTCTTTTCATTTATTTTGAACAGACAGAAGTGCAAATTAAATTTTTTTCCATCTAGATGTGAAAATATTAAATATTATTACATGTTATATATATAAAATCTGTTTTGTTTTCATTGTGAGTGTACACAAATAAAAGCAGACCTTTATACAGTGATTATTAATAAGACAATAAGTGTTTAAAGTTGATTCTGCTGGTATAAGGAAACAGTTGAAGTGATCGTGCCGGAGCGCACACACACACACACACACACAAAACACATCAGTTCCAGCATTGCTAACTTGACAACGCAGTTGGTACTTTATCAAAATAAAATACAGTGAGCCAAACATCAGCGCACCTGCCTCTGTGTCACTGTTGGAACGCGACTGAAGTACAAAGCCTATCATTTACATAATAAATAAGTTTAGCATTCAGATACATTACATCGCAAATACGGAAATATTATGGAATATTTGGATTTGTGCCGAATGAGAGAGGTAGGATACTCGAGCGACAAAGCTCCATTTCGCAAACAGTTCAGTGCGCAAGCCTTTAAAGTATACTCCCTTATACTATGTGAGAGACGCGTTCAGAATCAGCACATGGTCACTGTCTGGGGGCTTTGTTTTCAAGTGCGCAACTCACTGCATTCGCTGCTCTTCTGCTGGCGGTTATCAAACAGCGTTGCATTACTGCGGGCGCCCCCTTCTGGATTTGGGGTGAATTGCCTGTATTCGTCGTAAGGCCTCATGCACCGCACCGAGACGCCGTACCGTGACGGTTCGGTACGAATACATGTACCGTGCCACCCCTAATAGATAGATAGATGATATCACGAAATAAAATATATTGCCCACCCTGTATTCCACAATGCGCATACTGATTTCGCAAGATTTCGAAATCAAGGAGTTTATAAGACTGGTTTATTCATTCTTTATACTGTAGACATGTAGAACATATCCGCGTTTGCTAGTCAATATTGGTCAGTCAGTCGTTTCTGACATAAAAGGATCTGCGAATGAAACTGTGACCACAAACACCATTAACTTAAGTGAACTTTATGGCAATAATCAGCAATATACTTTCACACAAATAATTTTATTTTTTGAATGTTTCAATATGTGTTGACACAAATGACTTATTTGAGTTTTTCATTGATACAACATGGCACCGAGTTGTTGGAAAAGAAATGTGTAGAAACGTTATTGCTTAATGACATCAGGAAGCGATGAACCGGTCACTAGTCATATGACGATGCTAAAAATAACATTATTTTGTGTATTTAGTTTAAGGCAACGTGCTTATGCGGTTTAAGGTTGCTGCTCTCTATCCCACCTGTCTGAAACAAGTCAATTTTTACAGAGCTCATCATTCTGAAAAGCGAGGTGTGATCTGATTGGCCAGCTATGCAGTGCGTTGTGATTGGCCGAATATCTCTAGCATGTAATGAAAATGTTAAGCCCCTTAACATATTTAGAAACACACAGCGTCTCCACGCCATGGCGGCAGTGGCAACAATATTACAGCGAGAATAAAAGTTACACCTTCTTTCTTTGACTAAACATTTGGGCGGTGTTATGCAAATCTTCTAACACAGTGATGTAGATTTGTGGGGGCGTTTAAATGAGGCGTTTTAGGAAGGCGTGGACAAGTCTTAAACTTTTATAAAGAATATAGGTTTGAGACTTCAGTCTTTGCAACGTTACGGATCTTATATATGCATGAACAGCATGTTCCAAAGACAAAGGAAAACTTGAAATCACATCAAAAGACCCCTTTAAGATTTTTAAGTTTTTGAAAGAAGACCCATATGCTCACCAAGGCTTTTTTATTTGATGAACACAGTAAAATAATAATAATACAATTTCTATTTGAATATGTTTTAAAACATAATTTATTCCTGTGGTGGCAAAGCTGAATTTTCAGCACCCATTAATCCATTTTTCAGTGTCACGTGATCCTTCAGAAATCATTCTAATATGCTGATTTGGTGTAACACTTATTTTAGTGTTACACTTTACAGTGAAATCAACCTATGATTGATCAACATGAGACTTCCAAAGAACACAACAACAACAACAACTGACTGGTTTAAAATTTATTAATTAACAGTTTATTTTTCTTAATTAAGGCACTTCATGTAAAGTGAGCTTTTAAAAAGGAGCAAAGATTTTAAGAAAGACAGTAGTGAGTCAACATCTGCTCATGTGTGTCCTGCTCTGAAGAGACCTGCGATCCGCCACATATACAAAGAGAACAGGGGAAACTCATCTGCGAGAGGAAATGCTTTGGTTTCCAGCTGGATCGCACGCTCCTTGTTTACATTATAATCAATGTCCTGGGCAAGATGTTCCAGCAGCCAGAACACATAGAATGAATTTTCATAGCAGATCCAGTCCACCTGATGATGCCGCGCCTCTCTGGACCTCTGCACAAAACAAAACCCTACCATTATTGAGCCATTATACACAGTATATATGCATATGTATGATATATGCCAGAACTGTTTAGAAAGCAAGATTAGTGGATAGTCTCACGGTCACATGATGGAAAAAATAAAAAGTATATATGAACAAAATTATAAAAGCAACACTTTTGTTTTTGCCCCCATTTTTCATGAGCTGAACTCAAAGATCTAAGACTTTTTCTGTACACAAAAGGCCTATTTCTCTTAAATATTGTTCACAAATCGGTCTAAATCTGTGTTAGTGAGCACTTCTCCTTTGCCGAGATACTCCATCCACCTCACAGGTGTGGCATATCAAGATGCTGATTAGACAGCATGATTATTGCACAGGTGTGCCTTAGGCTGGCCACAATAAAAGGCCACTCTAAAATGTGCAGTTTTATCACACAGCACAATGCCACAGATGTCACAAGTTTTGAGGGAGCGTGCAATTGGCATGCTGACTGCAGGAATGCCCACCAGAGCTGTTGCCCATGAATTGAATGTTCATTTCTCTACCATAAGCCGTCTCCAAAAGCGTTTCAGAGAATTTGGCAGTACATCCAACTGGCCTCACAACCGCAGACCACGTGTAACCACACCAGCCCAGGACCTCCACATCCAGCATCTTCACCTCCAAGATCGTCTGAGACCAGCTGCTGCAACAATCGGTTTGCATAACCAAAGAATTTCTGCACAAACTGTCAGAAAATCTCTTCATGGATGAATCCCGGTTTTCACTGTACAGGGCAGATGGCAGACAGCGTGTATGGCGTCGTGTGGGTGAGCGGTTTGCTGATGTCAACATTGTGGATCAAGTGGCTCATGGTGGCGGTGGGGTTATGGTATGGGCAGGCGTATGTTATGGACAACAAACACAGGTGCATTTTATCAATGGCATTTTGAATACACAGAGATACCGTGATGAGATCCTGAGGCCCATTGTTGTATCATTCATCCACGACCATCACCTCATGTTGCAGCATGATAATGCACGGCCCCATGTAGCAAGGATCTGTACACAATTCCTGGAAGCTGAAAACATCCCAGTTCTTGCATGGCCAGCATACTCACCGGACATATCACCCATTGAGCATGTTTGGGATGCTCTGGATCGGCGTATACGACAGCGTGTTCCAGTTCCTTCCAATATCCAGCAACTTCGCACAGCCATTGAAGAGGAATGGACCAACATTCCACAGGCCACAATCAACAACCTGATCAACTCTATGCGAAGGAGATGTGTTGCACTGCGTGAGGCAAATGGTGGTCACACCAGATATTGACTGGTTTTCGGACCCCCCCAATACAGTAAAACTACACATTTTAGAGTGGCCTTTTATTGTGGCCCCAGCCTAAGGCACACTTGTGCAATAATCATGCTGTCTAATCAGCATCTTGATATGCCACACCTGTGAGGTGGATGGATTATCTTGGCAAAGGAAAAGTGCTCACTAACACAGATTTAGACAGATTTGTGAACAATATTTGAGAGAAATAGGCCTTTTGTGTACATAGAAAAAGTCTTAGATCTTTGAGTTCAGCTCATGAAAAATGGGGGCAAAAACAAAAGTGTTGCGTTTATAATTTTGCTTAGTGTATATAAATTAACACCCAGTCAACAATTTGATCTCACAGTGATGTCACCATGAGCTCACAGGATACTTGTGATGAGGTCACAATGTGAGGTAACAGTGAGCTAAAAGTGTAACCTCACAGCGCCCTCACTGTGTGCTCATACTAATGTGAGGTCAAAGTGCACTCACTGTACAGAGACTAGGTACCCAGCATGCATTGCAGCATGAAGCTTTTGATTGTCACCATTGTTGAGATTCATACACTGATTCTTGATGTCTCTCTTTGTGTTTAAATGACACAGTAGTTCAAAATGTGTATACCTTATCATGCTTTTAAAATCTTTCATAAATGATTATGACACTGCTGGGTCCTATACTGAATAATTACAGAGCTGTTATTAACAACTTTAGATTAATAACTCCTCACAAAGACTGCATACCGAATCTACGTGATATTTGCACTGTTATCACCATTAACAAACCAATATCGCCTGGTTGCAGTCTCTTTTTGGTTTTCCTTGCCATAACAAATGTGCTTTACAAACACAGCTACAGCAGCACCAAAAAAATATAATGTTATAAAGTCACGGGTCAAGAGCCCAACTAAAGCAAACACTACTCACCACGATGGTAACGTCAAACAAAACAATAAAACATCATCATCTAAATCTGTTAATTCTCAATAAGCACTTTTGTAGATGTCTAACAGAAATAAGAACCCGCTCATCTTTCTGAGTTCACAATGAGCTCATATATTACTCACACTGTGAGTATCACCGTATGAGAATGATGTGATGTCACTGTGATCATCGCGTGATCTCACGTGTTGACTGGGCATCCATCCACCTTCTGTTCTACAGTATATCTGCAAGTAATACTGATTTTATATAAAACATGTATATACAAGTCATTAATATTCAGTAACTTATGTTTTAGACAAAAGTGTTTTCTGTATAGTAATTTCTTCTGCACAAGAAAAAATAGTTACAAAGGAAGCAAATGTTTTGCATGTCACCAAACAACACATGCACTGAAAACTGGTCAGTGAATATGAGTGGAGTGGAAGGAATATAGGTGGAGCAAAAACGGACAATATTGTAATATTCGGAACAAGTAAGGGCATGAATCACTCTCTAAAGGTCATGCCAAAGTCTAAATCAAGGTTGAGGTCAAGACTTTGAAGGGGCAACGTCAGAAAGTGTTTTTCTTTTTTTTTTAAGCCATTCTGTTATTTAAGTTATAGTGCTGTCGAATAACCCAGAAGAGGCCGATAAATTTAAACTCAATCTGATATAATTACATCATCAATCACACGGCACAGCTGATTGTTTTTTTTCCACATCAGCAGTCAATGAGCTTGCTGCTTACAGGGGTCATCAGATGCAAAATTCACTTTTACATGGTGTTTGAACACAAATGTTGGCAATGTGTGTACACAACCACCCTAATAATAAAAATTAGAGGTCGACCTATTCATCGGTTTTGCCGATTAATCGGCGCCGATACTTGATTTGCGGAACTATCGGTTATCGGCAAAAATCCATGCCGATAGTTTTCCGTGTTGCGTCTGTTGCTGGAGTGGCTGAGAATGGTCTGCTGTCATTATACAGCATGAGAGTGGCCTCTAGAGGCGGAAATCACTGACAGCACGTGTTGTTTGTTTTGGCATGTGACACTGCGCGTTGCACAGAGCGGGAAACTTCAAACGCACATTTAAATGCAGCTGACAGAAAATTCTGCCGTGGAACAGAGCGCCATTCACATTGTTTTCCATTAAATAACATTATATTTGTCCCAAATCATTGTTAATTTACATAATGACTTCACCCTAGGCTATAAATTATGTATTGTGCATTTTTTCAGCAAATCGTTTGTCTTTCTGTGGCTCTAATACAGTCTTGTATGCTTCATATAGAGAGCTGTAATATAGATCGTGCATTCTCTTTCCGTTTGCTCTGTTTTTTTAAACACCGAACTTCAAACTCATTTATGCCACATAGTTCATTCTTAAGCAAACTTATGTCCGTTTGGTGATTAAATAAACAGTTTTAGACCGCTGCTTGAATTGAACGTGACGCGTCTGTTGTGTGTGACACCTGGGACTTCTCCAAGACGCAGCGCAGTGTGCACAGCGTGTCACTTGCATTTTTTTTTTTTTTTTAATATTTTGATTAGATAATCATGCAGTGTTCTAAAATAGCAGCAAATAAAATGTGAGAGTATAAATACAATATCAATAACTTGTGCATGTAATTTTAATATGGCCTTGTGTAGGTATTTCAAGATGGCTATCTTTAAGCATGACTGTTGAAATTAAATGGTAATACTTAACAATAAGAGTCCATTTGTAACATTAATGAAAGCTGTAGAAGTATTGTTCCTTGTTAGAGTGTGTTCATTTCGTTTCAACATTTACTATTCTAATAGGCTTCATTTTTACATTGAGTACATTGTGTAATTTTACATTACACAAAAAGTTTCTTCTTTTAACATTAGTAAACTATGAAATAACCAATGATCAATATAATAATTAATATTAATACTAAATATTTATTCACTTACAAAATATGGTTCAGTACTGTTACTGCTTTTTAAAAACAGTAAAGCTCTATTTTAGCTTTCGTTCAGTATCCATTTAAAAAACTATCGGTTGATTAATCATATCGGCCAGTGTAGTCCAACCTAGTTATCGTATCGGTAAAATCCACTATCGGTCGACCTCTAATAAAAATCCACCCAGTGCTTTTTTTAACCCTCTGCGGTCTGTCTCGTATTTTCTTGATGTGAATACTCACCTCAAAGACATGAGAAATGTATGTATAGAAAGCTTGAAATGTCTACTTTTAAATGAAGTAAGTTAAGTCCAAAACAAATATTCTCTGATAAAGTAATCAGTATGAAACCAACGTGATGTCCAGTTTATCCCATCTAAAATCATTATCTCTTTCGTAGATGAACCTTGCAGTTGGAGGCAAAAAGGCGACCAGAACAAGCAGGAATCTGTTCAAGGTTAAATTTATTGTGCAGAAAGCATCAAAATTTCCATAGTGCAGACAAATAGCGCCACTATGATGGCGTTTTAGTGCCACTTAAAAAAAAAAGAAAAGAAAAATCTAAAATTACGAGACTAAAGTCATAATATTTTGAGAATAAAGTCGAAATTACGAGAATAAAGTCGAAATAGTATGAGAATAAAGTCTAAATATTCAGAGAATAAAGTCTAAATATTACGAGAATAAAGTTGAAATGTTTCGAGATTAAAGTCAAAATGTTTTAAGAATAAACTTGAAATGCTTCGAGAATAAAGATCATAGTTATAATATTTTGAGATAGGCTATTCTAGCCTTTTGCACATGCAAATGGCCCGGATTGGGAGCACCGGGAGATCTTCCAAATCTCAGTTTTTAGTGAAATATAAACAATATGTAGGCTATATTGCAATAATGTATTTGTCAAGCGGCATGTGAGTCAGTTATCTTTCCGATTACAATAACGAACGACGAGACATTATATTCATTATAAATTAGGCTAAACTATCATGCCTTATGATGTTCCTCCACTTTTATATCTTGCTATAAACTTGAAATAAAGAGCAAAAACACATTTAGAATTTGTATTTCGTTATAAAACTGACAGAATTTGAAAGCTGAGCTGAACATTTTTGCGGAGTAGGTGGAATTTTCACAATAATTTAATGAATTGATTCACATAAATATAGCGATCTGTCACGCCACATTAAAGGTCTTGAAAATCACATTATTGTAAGACACATAATTTGTGTTTTGTTATAAAACTGATTTTGAAAGCTGAAACTTTGTTTTATATTAAAAGCACTAAAAGCACAAAGCTTAAGCTATTGCTATTGGGTGGCTGGTGCACAACAAATAACGAATGCAATGGAAGACATGATTTCTGCTAATAATCCCACATATATTTGTAGCGTATTAAAAAAGGATTAAATAAGAGAGCTACAGCGCCCCCCCAAAGGAATGTCGATTGAGTGTGTGAGCTGATGTTAAGATAAACAGTTGTTCCTGTTCAGTCTGTTAATAAATATCATATTCTTGATATTAAGCTGTTTCCGCGAGTCCTTAAAATTGACATATGACGCAACAATATTCAAATCAATTCCTGGCAACTTCTCAATGTGTGCCATTTGCACGCGCAATATAGGCTATACTCTCAAAATATTATAACTCAAAATTTCTACGACTTAAATTCTCGAAATATTCCGACTTTTTCCATAAAATATTCCATAATTTTCGGTTTTTTAATTTTTTTAACAAGGCACTAAACTTTGTGTCACTAAATACTCAATGTCAAATCGCACATAGTTAAAACAACAATTACGATATTAATCGCAGACGATATATATCGCACACCCCTACTGACTGGTCTATTGTACTTGTAAGGAATAATCAACAGCTAGCTGTGCATTAAACGATTTGAATGCACCACCCGATGCGCAGCAAAGAATGGGTGCCTCCGCGAAGTGCATTCAAATCGTTTAATGCACAGCTAGCTGTTGATTATCCCTACTTTAGGGATTATCATCTAACACTGATCTCCATGATGGTGGCATCATTTTAACCAATAAAACATCAACATCTGATCCTCTGTAATTCTCAATAATAGCAGGTGTTCATTACTAATGCACAATCATCATTTAATTAGTCACTTAATTATTTCATTAACTTTAACTCTTTGAGGACTTGGGATTTGATTTGAGACTTGCTTGTGACTTGAAAGGAATGACTTGGTTCCACCTCTGGTGAAATCAGCTGCTGAGTTCATGGGTGGAATAAACATATGGCAGGACTTTTACTTTCTGACCCCTGGACTACCCACCTCTGGTCAAAACGACCCAGCCGCAGGGTTTGTCCCTTTTTAACCCAGCATTTTCTAAAGTGTATAAATGTATGCTGTGTGTGTATGTCTATGGTCTAGTCTGTGTATAGTCACAGAGTAGCTCCATGACAATCTCTAATGCGATCACACCCATGAGCCCATCCCGCTTTTCAAATCCTAAACATCCACGTGAGACTCGCGGACATGTAAACACCCAGATCACCCCTGTAAACAAACGTGAAGAGCTCATCCCGGCTACTTTTTGTTTCTAGAAGACAGAGGAATTTGCCAGAATTTACCTCAGAAGAACTCAACACAACGCGATGCGTCGCACAGCTTGATCCAGTGGAGGATATAATTCTGATGAGTAGCCTAAGATTACTTGCATCTGTTGTTATTGTGTTATTGTGACATAACTTGTACACAATTTACTAGTTAATTCCTGACTACATGTATGAAATCAAGTGAAACATTTTAAAATGCATGTCAATTCATTGTCTAAATGTCTCACAAAGCCAGGATGTTGGTTTAATGTTTTACAACATATATAACCACAAGATATAAAAGTAGTACAAGTGTTAACAATGCTATTAGAGTCTAGGAATGTTTGGCACAAAGGTTTCATTGTGTATGTTTTTATTATACTGTGTTGTAAATAAAATACAAGTAAAATCAAAAACCCACATTATTTTACTCTCCTCACTCTTTGTGCTGGGCGGTATGACTAGACAGTAGATTGACTTAGAACACCCTACTAGTCATGATGAGCAAATATTTTAGAAAAATTCCACACTAAATAGTGACTAAACACGACCCATTCCCCGCAAACAAGCCTGCACTGGCCCTTTACGGGCTACCCTCATTTAGCCTCCAGGAAGCCTAAGCGCTGTTTTATTGAAAATAATAAAGTTTGAAGTCACCGTAACGGAGGTAAGCGCTTGCTTTAGTTGGGTTCCTGACCCTTGACTTTTTAACTTAAGTTTTTCTCTGGCTGCTGTAACTGTGTGTTTCTGAAGCACACTTGTTAAGCAAAAGTTGCAAGAAGAAAAACTGATTTGATGATTTAGTCACCACATAGTGTCCTGATTCCCTTATCTCACCCAGAATTTGATCTCTGAGAACATTATTTAGGCTTAATTATTTCATATTATAGCAGCCCTACAATACAATTGCATGAAATTTTGTTCCGTTTTAATATTTTGAGCATTTTTAACCCAGTGGAGTCGAAGCCTGCACTGGTGCAGGCTGTCTCTTATTTTCTTTATGACCGTGAAAAGAACTAAAAATACTCTGTCAGTTTTGATCGTACAGATAAGAATTAGGTATCGTTTGAAACTGCAAAGGGTCTACTTTTATTTCTGTATAGTCATAATAACAACGAAACAATGTGCTTTTCTAAAATAAAGAAAACAAACAGGGTGTGTGTTCTCTGCCAGCTCCGTCTCTGTCTCCTCTCTTCACAGATACGTAAATGAAACAACATGAATCTTCGCGAATACTCGCGTCAAATACATGAGAAATATATGTATAGAAAGCTTGAAATGTCTACTTTTAAATGAAGTAAGTCACGTCCAAAACAAATATTCTGTGATAAAGTACTGTAATCCATATGAAACCAATTGCGATGTCCAGTTTTCCTGTCTCAACTCATTATATTTAATGTGGTCACGCCCACGCGCCGATCGCGCTTTTCAGATTCAAACATCCACGTGAATGTAAACGCCCACATCGCCTCCGCGTGAACAAACAAGTTCATCCCGGTTAACATTACTTTTTGTTTCTGGAAGAAATACACGCAGAGAGAAATAACCCAGAATTTATCTCACAACGCGATGCGTCGCGCAGCTGGATCCAGTGAAGAATATCACTCTGATGAGTAGCCTAAGATTACTTGCATCTGTTGTTATTGTGTTATTGTGACATAACTTGTACACATTTTACTAGTTAGACTTTTCCCAAACCATAATTCCTGACTACATGAATGAAATCAAGTGAAACATTTTGAAATATGTGTCATTTCATTGTCTAAATGTCTCACAACACCAGGATGTTTGTTTAATATTTTATAACATATAAAACCACAAGATATAAAAGTAACGTTAGTGTGAGTGTTAACACAATGAATGAATGTTTGGCACAAAGGTGTGTTACTTTTTAATTCTCAGTGTTCAGATCAGTATCAGTACAAACGATGCTGTTCTTCTGAACTTTCTATTCATCAAAAAAACCTGAAAAAAATCTTCTCAGCTCTTTTCAACATAATAATAACAATAATAATAAATGTTTTTTTGAGCAGAAAATCAGAATATAAGAATGATTTCTGAAGGATCATGTGACTGGAGTAATGATGCTAAAAAGTCAGCTTTGATTGTTCCTAATAAACTCAGTCACATACCTGTCTGAATGGCTCATTATGCAGCTCATTATGCGGGTCTTTGTCTTCTCAGGTGTTAATCACAGCATTAATGATAGTTCACATCCTCTTGCATAGACACTTTCTACTCAAAAAGTGTCTTCGAAAATTTAAATCAATATATTGTTTTCTGTGAGCAAGTACACAAGATGATTTTCATATCATTTTGAAGCAAAAAATCTAGGCTACAAGATCCAGTTCTCAAAAGTCTTGTGAACAAATGTTCTGTATGTGTTTTATGGCCTTATTTCAGAGACTTCAAAATTTTAGTTTTTCAGTAACCACGCATAAACGTTGCTTTCTCAAAAATACAATCATGTACACAAATGCTGCTAACATATTATTGTAGCCCAGTTTGTGCTGTTTACAGTGTTATTAGACTTTAGCACAAATGTCAGGGCATGTCAAAACTTCTCCAGGCCCCCAAAACACCCTCAGACCTCAGAGCATTAACCCTCTGGGGTCTGAGGTCATTTTGGGGCCCTTGAGATGTTTTGACATGCCCTGATATTTGTACTTATTTCAGCTACTTAAAACATACTATTGACCAACATGTAATTTTTTTGTATTCAGCACAAACTGTGCTACAATAATATGTGACCAAGATGGATGTACATGTTTGCATTTTTTAGAAAAAAAATATTATGCGTGGTTAGTAAGTTTTGGGAAAAATAAATGTAGCTGAAATAAGGCCTTAAAACCCACACTAAATAGTTCTGAATAAGACTTTTGAGTAATCAGTCTTGTAGGCTAAAATATTTACTTCAAAATTATGTGAAAATCATTCTGATTTTTCATTAGCTGTGATGAGTGTGCAGTTAATTTCAGCTGCACGCAGCGTCAGAGGCCCTCTTAAAATATCTTAATTTGTGTTCAGAAGATGAACGAAGGTCTTGCGGGTTTGGAACGACATGAAGGTGAGTAATTAATGACAGCGCAAAATAAAATGAAAGTATCAGTGGTGTTCATATGGGCATCAGATGCTCCAAACAGAAAAGACCGTGTGTTCTGACAGAGGAACTATTCACTAATGACGTCAAACAGCCTTCAGAATCAGGACCAGAATGTCTCAATTTTTCATTTGTATTTTGATGTGTTTAATGATTCTGAATGGATCCGTATAGTAATTTATATGCAGCCCTTTGGCATCTCCCTGTGGTCTTGTTTGGTATGGCAGGTTAACTTGTGCTTATTTGCTAAAGTTTCTGTATAATTGAACTTTACATACTTTTAAATACATTTAAGACGTAAAGAATATTTGCAGTGACATTTTTGTCAAGTATGTTTGCAAAAAAGAACATTGAATGTTTAAATCTATCTTGGATTTGTTTTGTTTAAAAATAATGTGGCAAGTCTCCTGAGGGCAGATCAGCGTCGCCCTGGAAATGACGCTCCTTCATTAACCACCAACTGCAAACACCTGAGCGTGATGGCCAGCGCACCTGGGGCTCATTCGTGATGGCTGTGTTCTCATTCACCCCGCTACATATAGTGGAGAATGCGGGCAGAAAAGGGTGAATTGAGACACGTGAAATAAAGACCAGGTTTCTCTTTTCTCTGATTCCATACCTGTAGATTTACCTCTCTCTCTCTCTCTCTCCCCGACAATGGAAGAGATCATTCACTGCTTCACTGAACTCTCCGCTTGCCAAGAACAATTCTCGGAGAGGCTGGTGGCTCGGCTGGAACATACCTACCAGATGATTGAGCGGGGCTACAGGCCAGCGCGGTAGGGAGCTCCCAGATGCCACCAGCAAAGCGCACCAATGCCAACTGAGGTTAACGGACCAAGATAATGTTGAGGCTTACCTCCATACATTTCAGGTCATCACTATCCAGGAGGGGTGGGGTAAAAGAAGAGTAGGCTTGCATCATCATGCCCTTCCTCACGGGGAAGCACAGCAGGCCTATTATTCCTTACAAGTCCCACGCAATGAACAATACGATGACCTGAAAGCTGAGATAATCGCCCGGGTGGGCTTATCTCGTACGGCTTGTGGCTGCTGGCTGCTGGCAGGAGCCCTGTCTGCCAATCAGGTCGTGGAGAGGGTGGTTGTCGACCGGCTGCTCCGGGCTCTAACGAGATTGATGCGACGCCCGGTCAGTTTGAGGAATCCCGTCAACATCACTGAGCTGAGCCGGGTTTGACCAGCTGTTGAACGAGGCAGTGCAGCCAGCCGCTACATCCCAAGAGCGCCAACGGAGACGCGAGAGGGAGGGTGAGTCTCAACCTGCCCATCTGCCCAATGTTTATGCTGACGTGTTCCAACAGGCTACTGCTGGGTGGTCGTTTGGCCGAGAACAGTGGGAGGACGAGCGGTTCCGCAACTGTTGGGAACAGGTCCGGCAGACTGACAAGGAGGAACAAAACCCAGCACCACATACCTCACTTTGTCATCAAAAATAGCCTGCTGTACTGTGTCGCCCACAGGTGGGGGGAGGAAAAACTGCTACTAATGGTTCCTAAGACCAAGACGGAGGCGGTCATCGGGCTGGTACACTCCCATCAGATGGCTGGACATCTGGGATTGGCGAATACCATCCAACGGACAAGAGATCACTTCCACTGGCCGGACTGGACACAGAGGTTAAACGTTTCTGTCAAAGCTGCCCAACCTGCCAATGAATGTCCCCGTGTCGTCCTCCCTCCAGCCCCTTTGAGCGGATTGGGATGGATCTGGTGGGCCTGCTGCCAAAGTCTGCCCGAGGCCACGAACACATCCTCGTCATAGTCGACTATGTGACCCAATACCCGGAGGCCATCCCCCTTCACAAAGCGACGGCTAAGAGCATCGCAAGGGAGTTGTTTCTACTCTGCAGAGGGGTGGGCATCCCCGAGGAGATCCTGACTGACCAAGGAACCCCCTTCATGTCCCGGCTCATGACGGACCTCTGCCGGCTACTATAGGTAAAACAACTACACACATCTGTTTATCACCCACAGGCGGAAGGATTGGTGGAAAGATTCAACAAGACTCTTAAACAGATGCTGCGGCACGTAGTAGCCTAAGATGGGCGCAACTGGGACCTCATGCTTCCCTACATCGAACGAATAGGGCCGATCACATACCAAGTCAGACAGCTGGGATATAGGAAAGTGGAGCATATCTACCATATTAACATCCTTAAAAAGTGGACTGCTTCCCCCCGCAGCTGTCCGGGGCACAGAAGAAAGAACTGGAGAACCTGGTCAGTCAGTTTTCAGATGTGTTCAGTGAGACCCCAGGGCAGACTTCTGTGATTCAGCATGAAATTTGCACCCCGCTTGGAGTCGTCGTGCTTTGATCTCGTTTTGAGAAGAAATCGACTTTTGAAGCATTTCTCTACATTGATGATGGTCTGTCTCTGCCTTCGCATTGGTTTGTGTGGTGGCTGTGAGCCTGCTTTTAGTGCTTTCTGTTCAACCAGCCAAGGACTATAAATACTGTAAGTTGTCAAAATATGAATAAGACTGTAAAAGTCTGAAGTAAGAAATAATTTGAAATACTAATTTAGCTAATTTTCCCCCATTTTTCTTCTGTTAGCTAGTTAACACAAGTAAATGATGTTTTGTATACAGGTGTTATACAGAAATCAATGTCTTAATTGTTAGAATTGGTAGGGTCTGTGCTAACTTTAGATCTGTAAAGACGTTTTATGGGACCTGGTATGGATCAAATCCGATATTTCTCTCTTGACCTCTGTTCATGTGTGGTTGCATTTACTGCTAGGGGTGAACAAACTTACATTAATGAGTATGTCACACACAATCAAAAACACTGCTTTACATTCACTGTGATGTAGCATAGTATGACATTGTAGAACCTGGTCGAAAAGAACGCACACACATGAGTTTAACTTAAGCACATTCCACTGGAACTGATCTTCAGTCATCAGCTCGTAAAAGTTACAAATGACCAACCCAACGCCCAAAGTATGTGACTAAGCTTCCTGTCTGTTCTCCTTATCATCTCATGAAGCTGGGAGGGGAACATCTGGCCATCCCTTGAAGAACCAATCTTCAATGTTATTCCTGACCAGTTTACCATAAATAAAGTCGAATAAACAGACAGTACAAAGCACAGGGAATCTGGACAGGCTCCAGCACAGACCCTCCCTGAATCCCCTGACTGCTTTTGGCCGTAATTCAATGATGGTATCAACAAGGAAAGAGAGATATATGTGACCAGACCTCAACAAACCTACAGCCTCATGACCTCACCACAAAACCCCTTTTTCTTCACTGCATTCCAAAAGGAATGCGCCTTTTTCCTCTTCTTCTCCAAAAGGAAAAGAACACCCAAACTGTTATGGACAAAGGATCTTCAAAAGGACAATCCAGAAAAGACTGCTGCTATTAAAAGCAATACACTCAAGAGACAAAATATATATGAATGTGGTATTTTATTTTTCAGTTAATCTTACTGTAGTTATCAGAATTTAGGATATTTTAATCTATGACTTAACCCGTTTAGTAGGTAAAATTATAGATATTCGATGTGACAACTATCTCATGTTTGGTATTAAATTACACGTTATGCTGATTCCAATACATTGAAAAAGATGAATGTTGACTTTTAGCATCATAAGGTATGATTATAACACTTTATAGAAATCTGATAGGATATTTACTTCAGGTGACATTTATGAGCAGATAATGTATGCACGAAAAAGAAGTCGTGCCGGGCGGGGCTCCGCCCTACAGAGACAATGTGATTGGGTCAGACAGTGAATAGGATGGACTTAATTCTGTCCGATAAAAACAGACACCCCAACTTTGAATTAGAAAGAGAAAAAGAACGGGTTGGAACAACTGGTGAAACTGCAAGAAACTTGGCTGAAAGTCTGGGCGTTGCCCCCCCCGATCGTGCTGCGAAACATCTAGCTGATCATCTAAAAGACTTCAACACCCTGGCCACGTCTGACCAAAGAAAAACTTGCAAAGCTGCTGCGTAAGAACGTCAAACTCGCTATTCGCGCGTTACCAGAGAGCCATCAAATCCAAAAGGAGGAATCCCGAGTGACGTCACGCGACAACAACACGTCAGCAGGAAAAGTCCAGGGCTTCCCTCCAGCAACCCCTAAGAACAGCCTTCAACTCAACTTCAACTCACAGCAAGTAAAACAAACAAATCTCTTATTCGCTGAAGCTGATTGAATTGAATGAATCGTTAAAAGATAACAATAACTGAGTCTTCTGTTTGTGACGTCCCCAAGGTCGTCCTTATTCTCAAGAAAAGAGAATAGTTAACTTCCTTCAAACTGCTTTGATCTTGCCATAATGTGTGTATGTGTGTGTATGTGTTTTGGTTATTTGTATTGTACCCTAGAATAGTAAATAAACGCTCGATTCATTTTTAATGAATAGTCTGGTGCCTTGATTTTCAAATCTTAAATTATTTGCCATAGATCGTGTTACCTGTTGCTGAAGCAAAATTTCCCAATCAATTCTGTATTCTTATCAACAATAAGAAGCATTGCTGAATTATACTGTATTAATACTCGCTGGACGAGTCGTTAATAAGGTATAAATTATACAATTTTGATTCATATCAATTAATCAGATCAAAACCGAATTTCTACGATTTGGTTCCCTAAAGCTAAAATTTATAAATGAAGGATAAAACCTTACAAAATTATTACAACAGACTACTGATTGTGCGCATTTACGCTGCATGCATTCACTGCAAGCAAAATGCCTATTAGAAAGAAGTTTACAAAGCAGATATGGAAGCAAAAATGCCCTTACCAGTTTTTGTTTTTAATATTAAATAATGTGATAGAATTACGCAACATCACACGAGCAAGAGTGTTGTTTCCCGAATATCTGCATGACTGCAAACATTCATTTTTATACAACAACAGATCAATAAACAAATTAATATTAAGCAAGTTATATTTTAAATGCTGTATTGTCTGTTTTTGCTCTATTTAACCAACAAAAATAGTTTCAATAAGCCAATACAGAGACAAGTTTCTGATAAACTTTGTAAGCTCTGTGCCTGTAGGATAACACAAAGGTAAATCAGCTATAGTGTTTCGTTATATTCCATATCTTGTTCTCTTTCTTTTCTGGAAAAATTCTAAGGGTGGACATAGAAGTTATATCTTTTTACAATTTGTCCAATTCCAATTGTGATAAAACAGGATGCAGGATGACAGCGTTTGGCTTACTGTCAAATTACTGGAAACATATTGTTATATTTTTATGAATTCTTTACTTGTCAGAAGTATTTTTGTGCACTGTTACATCACACTGTTCAAAATGAATGAGAAGAATTATTAAAATATTACATAGACTAATGTCACTTATTTGGAAATGAATTTCAAATGCAATAGCATTCATGTGAAATATTTAAGTGCAGTGCTGTGTACAGATGTTGTGAAGGGGCAATTACAGTGACTGGAAATAGTGCTGCCAGAGTTGTGGCAAATATACAACAAAATCTACTGAGCATGACAACAAAACAACACACCTTTGTGCAGCAGCAGTTGTACTGTACTGTGTCACTGGACCTATTTAATTTGGCCAATAGACCATTCAACCACAGAAGGACTCCAGCAGGTTATGTTTGTTGCAAAGCCATTTTCTGAGTGCCTATCACTAATCCTTATTGTATGAAAAATATTTATTTTCAAGATTGAAGAAGACTGAACTTTTCCACTAATAAGGAAGTCCCTCAATAGGGAGAATGTTTTGTTTGGTAAAACTTTTACAGTGATCTCTAGGTGTGGTGTGGTGTAACCTACCTCACAGGTGTCCCATAGCTGCTGTGCCAGCTGAATGATCTGAGACATCAGGAGTTGAACAAGTGCAGCTCTCACAACAGGACTTCCTCCCAGAGCCAGCAGACACTCTGACAGCACGCCATGGACTGAGAACTAACAGCAGAAGGAGACCATGTCAGACTGAACACTCCAATTCACAACAGAAAATAATTATTCTATTTATAATAAAATAAACAGACTGTTAAAAAAAAATACCCAAAATGAAAACATTTTGTAAATCCTTGAACAGGGAAGACCTTGTGTTGTTTCCAAACAAAGGAAAATGTGTATTGTTATAATATGAAAAATATTGGCATAACAGAAATTCTAAAATTCAATAATGTGCATCCCTACTTGGCATTGTTGTATATTATCAATACATAATTTTCTAATTTACATTAGATGTTATATAACTGATGTCTGTTATTAGCAAGTAATTTTTCATTTATTTGCTTGAGGCATAATAAGATTCTTCACCTTTTTAGTTTCAGAGAAACAAGTTTTTCTTTCCAGATGATAATGTAACTCTGCCATAGCAACACGCAACCTAATCTCTTGCATCTTATGCACTTCATTCAATTTTCATTCATGGTATTCATTTAGATGAGAAAGGAGTCATCTGACACTCTCACACACACCTGAAGTGACCAAAACCCAAAACATATTTTTGGTGCCATATGTGAGAACCTTTACACAGAGAATTGGGATACATTTACACTGTTAAAAATCGCTGTAAAAAAACGGCCAAATTTTGACAGTAACATGCTCTTTTCCATTAAAACTGTGCGCACTGGGTAATATTTGACATTTTCGAGAAAGTAGCCTGCTGCTATATATCGTGAATTAACAGCCTTCAAAGTCGACATTCAGAGGCTGTTTCAAATCACACCCTACACCCTCATTCACTATTCCCTGCATGAGTTTACTAACACAGTCCACCTGACAGAGAGAATGAAAACTAATGAGTGAATTTAGACAATGATGAACTGCTGCTTCATATATGACAACTGCTTTTTGCCGGCAACACTAACATGAATTGTAATGTTCCGGTGTGTTCATACTTTCAAAGGTTTGACTTAGGGGAATCGTGATATTGATCCAAGCTGTGATAAATGACATAGAACCAGCCAATTTAACTCACATGTTTTAGTCTTATCTATCTGTTTTGTGGAAGTATGTCTGACTCACTCTCAGCTATCATGTCTGTTGCCATTTATCATTCTCCATTAGTTGGTTCCTGATTGCTCATTGCTATCTTACTTCATTGAGCTGGTAGCTTTTCTCACACTGTATTTTGATACACCGGAAAAGATTTAAAACTTTGGCTACGTTCACACTGTAAGTTTTTGGGATTGACAACCCGCATTTTCTTTACAGGTGTGAGTCGCGAAATGTCCCGTTCACACAACAGCTTACAGTTGTGTTTGGAATACTGTCTGTATGAACGTGCAACAGGAGTCAAGCCCGTATTCCTTACCAGTAACCATAGCGACAGTGACCAAAGTAAAATCAAAATTGCGACGTCCATAAAACTGATAGTCTCATCACTTTCTGACACGACAAGAGTCCAATCGAGCAGCAAATTCTTTGTCAAATCTTCCTTAACCGTCAGCAGCTTTTCAAATTTTTCAAATACTGTACATTATTGTAGGTCCTCTATGCCCCGCCTCTCTCAAACGCGTCGTTTTCTACAAAGCCCCTCCTTCAGACAAGCACAGTCTGCTCTGATTGGCCGGCTGACCCAGTGCATTGTGATTGGCCGAACACCACAAGCACACGTCGGAAATGTAATGCCCCTTACCATAATAGACTCTGTGCAGAAGCGTAGCGGCGAACTTCCACTATCGCCAGAAGTCAGGATATCAGTTTTCGGTTTTCATTCGCATCGCCCAAAATGTCAGTATTTACTAATGTCTCCGAGATCTGCCAAGCAGAATCAGTGATGTCCATCGTATCGTTAATGGTCCCCTGCTCCAATACGCAAGCGAAACAAGGGATTCAAACGCAATATATCGAGTTATATGGACAAATAGTTTAATCTGATGTGTTATTTCGGCATCTAGCGGCTAAGCTAAGTTAGTTAACGACATGTTCATTTTAGAAGCTTGTTTTTCTCAATTTTAAACACAGACTGTTGTTGTTTTTTTTGGGGTGATAATTGTATTGTCAATTTTATTAAACATCTGCCCCTCTCAGTTTCTAATAAAGATCAGGGCACAGGTTAAGCATTGTCTGGTCATTGTGCTACAGGTCCATTTAAGAACACTTTAGCATACACTTAAGTAAAAGTACTTATTATGGAAATAATTTAAAATAATATACTTAATAACAAAATGTGATGCTTTTGGACACTTAATTGCACGTTAATTGCAATTAAATAAAAATGTGCACTTTTGTTGAACCACTTAAGTACATCTTTATATGTAATTTCACAATTATTCCAGAACTTTAATTTGACATTATTAGAGTGTACTTTTAAAAAATTTCCTTGTTTGTTAAGAATCAGTCATCAAATTGGGCTCCCTTTTAAGTACACTCAGGTGGCCTGTTATTAAAATTATTAATATTATCTGTAAGTGAATTCAGCATCACAATACTATAATAGATATCTGAGAATTTCTGAAAAAAAAAAAAAATTAACTTGTTACTATATTATTAGTGTTTTTGAAGAGTAACTTTAAATGAGTGAAGGCGAAGTTAATCTAAATGCAAAAATAAGGTAATGCACAATTAAATATTCAATATAGGATGTTATATACACAATAACAATAATAAATAAAATAAAACCTCTAGTATTGCCCACTTTTTTTCCAAAACATTTTGATATCCAACAATAAAAGCCATTCCAGCTAAAAACGCTTAATTTGCCACCGCTTACCTGCCTACTGTAAATGTTTTCATTAGATTTGAGTTGCATTAAACATGAATGACCTTAGCTGAATCTCTAAGAACATCAGGAACTCCAAGTTATAATAAGTAATATGATTATAACATGAACAAGAATGCATGCAGTAACCCGAATGGGGACCAGGTGAGGTAAACTCACCTGCCAATTTTAGCCACTGCTTTCATTACATACTACTTTAAACAGTTATATTAAACATGAATTACCTTGACAAAATCCCCGGGACATTAGAAACGCTATTAAAGTAACGTTAACAAGCTTATGATTGTAGGTTTATAAATCCTAGCTTCACCATACACTCGAACTGTGAGTTTTCTCAGCATTCCTCATCATGGACCTGTAGCACAATGACCAATGACTTAGACTCATTGTGTGTCTAATCTCTGGTTAACCGAATGTTGTATTGGTTATAGTAAAAGCGATTCTAAGAGCCACTGGTTCTGAGTCAGTTAATATAAAGGACTTTCCAAACAGTTTGTCCACAAAAAGTTTTAATCTATGGAAGAAATTAGACTCACACAGACATCAAGAATCAGCTTATGAACCTCAACAATGGTGACCATTAAAAAAAAAAAGATTTTTTAATGATTTTCTTTAAATTTATAATGGTAACCATTGTTGAGGTTCACAAGCTGATTCTTAATGTCTGTGTGAGTCTTATTAATGCCATAAAGGAAAACCTTTTGTAGACCAACTGTTTGACAAGTTCTTCATATTAACTGATGATCACAGAACCACTGGCATTTTACTATAATCAATACAACATTCAGTAGCTGTGATGTGGACTCTGCTATTCTTTAATATTGAGAATGATTTTTAGAACTATATCTTTATGAATGGGACTTAAGACAGTTCTGGGAGGCAATTATACAAAAGCGAGTGTAAAAACTTTTTTGCAAATTAAGGGATTTTTATTTGCAATTTGGTGTTTCCATCACTCGTTTCTGATGCGATATTTCAAAATGCGCAAAAAACAGGGTGATGGAAACCCTGCCTTAAGCGTGCAAGAACAGAAAGACGCGTAGGTGTGTGATACCTATAAGTTTCCTGGCCCACTTCTTGTCTAGTCTGCAATCGGTTTTACCCACAGTGCATAAACCCCTGTCTCTTACCGAATTGAGTTTTTGGTTGGTGAGCAGTAGGTTGATCATCTCCTTCAACAGATCATCCACTTTGCTGAAGTGCTGCACTGAACACCCACGCTGTGTTCCTCCTCGACTCAGGGTCTGTGCCACCACCTGTGTGGCATGATGCAGCTGCTCTGGGTGATGCAGAGGCTGTCCAACATGTGCCTGCCGGAAAACCTCCACCACAGAATCCAGCAACTGCACCACTGAATCCCAGACCACATCACCATCAGGACACAGAGACGATTCACAGCCTCTGCTCAAGCCACTCAAGCAGCGTAGGAACTGCATGTGTTTTAGCAGACTGTGATCCTGGTGCCATTTCCTGTCCTGGAGGGAAAAGTTCTGACTGTTTGGAGGAGTCAGAGGCAAGCATGGTGCCTGAGCACCATATATCTGTGTTTGTGAGCTGATATCAGTGTCACAGCCAGAGTCGCCCTTTAACTGCTGTGGGTCGTCCTGAGAGAGTTCTTTGGCAATCTCTTGACCTGTGAAAGCAAAACACAGACATAATCAGACAGTGTCCAAAGTAGACATCTAAACTAATTTTTTTCTTAAAAAAGATTAAACATTTCTCCTTTGTTTGGAGCATTTCAGAACCTGGTACAATTTTCTCCTTTAGATCAGCTTGTTTAGGCATACATAAACACTCGGCTTACATAAACACAGCAATCACGCCCAGATCCACACCACAACAACCGTAATTCATAATGGAAAATGTTTTAAGGAAAAAGCATCAGTGTTTAATTCTAAGGGTGAGCACATCAGTGATCGCAGTACCTACACCCCCAACACCCTGAATGTTGTCTAACAGCTTTTCTGTGCAAGATTGTTGTCTCGAAAAGCCTTTATTCCCACTAACTGATATATAGTAGTATAGCTTAGTGGAGCTAACTCAATCCACCCTGATGGATGAAGCTATTAGCAGAATCCCAGAACATAAACAGGTGCACTCTGACCTATGAGAAGACAGATTTACTCACATGTGACTTGCATAAATAGGCTACATTTTGGTACACTCTGAAATGCTGCCTTAGGAAATTGAACGAAGAATGCAACATTGTAAAAATGTAGGTCCCTGTTTCAGAACAATGCAAACTGAAAACGCTCTTCAAACACTTCATAGTGTAAAATGTGCATATATTAGGTTGAATTATATACCTGCTTTACTTATTATCCAGCACCACTAATTGCTTTTTGGAACTTTCAATTATTGTAAAAAAGAAAAAAAAAAGAAATTAAAAAATAATCAACAGAAATAGTTTGCATTTATGATGTTTAATTTATCTGTTTTATACCATTGCACTGGGTGGTTCAATATAGTGTTTTGTCCTTAAGTACAAAGATTCTTGATGTGAAACAGAATCCAACCACAGACTCAGAATGTGGAGTTGTGACACAGAACTATGCTTTGCACTGAAGAAATGGATTTAAAACATTGGTAGAGAAAAGCTGAAGTGTGTCATAGATGTTAGGACTTCTTGGAAAATTAAATTAAGTCAAGGATTAAAACTGCTCACCTTCGGTCTTAATTTGCGGATTTAAAAAAAGTTGCACTAATGATTTGTGCAATTTTTTTTTTTTTTTTCCCTGAGGTTGAGGTGGGGCTTTTGTGTTGATCATATTGGTGATGGCTGGGTGGTGTGGCTCTAAAAGTGACAGCAGTGTGGCTGTTTAGCAGTCTTGACACTTACAGGAAGTTTCTAAATTGTTTAATCTGCATGGAACCCAGTCAACAATTTGATCTCACAGTGATGCCACCATGATCTCACAGGATACTCGTGATGAGGTCACAATGTGAGGTAACAGTGAGCTAAAAGTGTAACCTCACAGCGCCCTCACTGTGTGCTCATACTAATGTGAGGTCAAAGTGCACTCAGTGCACAGAGACTAGGTACCCAGCATGCATTGCAGCATGAAGCTTTTGATTGTCACCATTGTTGAGATTCATACACCGATGTCTCTCTTTGTGTTTAAATGACAGAGTAATTCAAAATGTTTGTGTCTTATCATGCTTTTAAAATCCTTCATAAACTGTTATGACATGCTGGGTTCTATACTGTATAATCGCAGAGCTATTACTAAAAACTTTAGATTAATAGCTCCTCACAAAGACTGCATACTGAATCTAGGTGATGTTTGCGCTGTTATCATCAGTAACAAACCATCACCTGGTTGCAGTCTCTTTTTGGTTTTCCTTGCCATAACAAATGTGCTTTTCAAACACAGTTACTGCAGCCCCAAAAAATATAATGTTATAAAGTCAAGGATCAAGAGCCCAACTAAAGCAAACACTACTCACCACGATGGTAACGTCAAACAAAACAATAAAACATCATCATCTAAATCTGTTAATTCTCAATAAGCGTTTGTGTAGATGTCTAACATAAGTAAGAACCCCGCTCATCTTTCTGAGTTCACAATGAGCTCACATATTACTCACACTGTGAGGATCACCGTATGACAATGGTGTGATGTCACTGTGATCATCACGTAATCTCACGTGTTGACTGGGAATGCTTCTGTACTAATTCCCACACAGTCAAAAATCAGCTATTGAGTGAGGTAGCTGAGAAGAATATACCTGACCTTACTAAGACATCCACCTGGGGCAGATTTGTGATCTGATCTTTTTTGGTAAAAATCTCCCCACTTATTGCGTCACACACTAAATCACTTTCATGAAAGGCCAAGTGTCACACATAAATACAGAAATTGACAAGCCATGTTATGGCTTATGTTATGCAGCTTATGAGTCAACAGGAAGTGATGCAATGAAAAGGATTAAAAAAGGCAACAGCAATTTCCATTGTAATTTGTGGTTTTGGTTCAATGCAATACATTTGGAATCCCTTTGTTCGCTGCACTTCTTCATAACATGTCCCAGCACGATAAAATATTGAGTAACAGAGCGGCAAGTAAACGCAGCTTCTCTGTAGTTTGGAATGCATTCAGGGCGGATAGCATTTCCATTACAAATGCAATGTGGTCACATGAGTTTTTGACTTCCTCTTTAGGCGTTTTAGTCATCTGATTGCAAAACTTTCTACACCCCATTTCCATCTGTAATTTAAACAGTTTGCTTGCTTAATAATAAACTCTACAGTATATGAAAAATGTATTGTACTGCAAGCAAGCATTTGTTTATGATTTTTATTTGCCATGTAGAATAGGCTGTGACTGATATCATGTGCATTACAAGCCTGGGATGCTGTTTGTTTGTTTGTTTGTTTGTGTGTGTGTGTGTGTGTGTGTGTGTGTGTGCCTGTTTTTCTATTCAGGTGGGGACTTAAACCTGAATACACACAGACTCATGGGGACCTAAATTGAGGTCTCCACGGGTAAACAAGCTAATAAATCACACAGAATTAAGTTTTTTGAAAATCTAAAAATGCAGAAAGTTCCTGTAAGGGGTAGGTTTAGGTGTAGGCTTTGTGTAGGGCAATAGCACATACGGTCTGTAGAGTAGAAAAACCATTACGCCTATGTAGAGTCCCCACAAGGATAGCAAACCAGACATATATGTACGAGTGAGTGTGTGTGTGTGTGTGTGTGTGTGTGTGTGAGTGAGTGTGTGAGTGAGTGTGTGTGTGTGTGCCTGTTTTCTATTCAGGTGGGGACTTAAACCTGAATACACACAGGCTCATGGGGACTCGTGTCATGGTGGGGACCTAAATTGAGGTCTCCACGGTAAACAAGCTAATAAATCACACAGAATTAATTTTTTGAAAATCTAAAAATGCAGAAAGTTCCTGTAAGGGGTAGGTTTAGGTGTAGGGCAATAGCACATACGGTTTGTACTGTATAAAAACCATTACGCCTATGAATGTCCCCACAAGGATGGCGAAACAAGTGTGTGTGTGTGTGTACAGGTTTATATATCCTGGTGGGGACTTAAACCTGAATACACACAGACTCATGGGGACCTAAATTGAGGTCTCCATGGACACAAAATCTTATAAATTATACAGAATGAGTTTTTGAGAAAGTAAAAATGCAGAAAGTTCCTGTAAGGGGTAGGGTTGGTGTAGGACGATAGAAAATACGGTTGGTACAGTATAAAAATCATTATGCCTATGGAGAGTCCCTACAAGGACAGCTGACCAGACTGTGTGTGTGTGTGTGTGTGTGTGAGTGAGTGAGTGAGTGAGTGAGTGAGTGAGTGAGTGAGTGAGTGAGTATGTGTGTGTACTTGTTTTTCTATTCAGGTGGGGACTTAAACCTGAATACACACAGGCTCATGGGGACTCGTGTCATGGTGGGGACCTAAATTGAGGTCTCCACGGGTAAACAAGCTAATAAATCACACGGAATTAATTTTTTTGAAAATCTAAAAATGCAGAAAGTTCCTGTAAGGGGTAGGTTTAGGTGTAGGGCAATAGCACATACGGTTTGTACTGTATAAAAACCATTACGCCTATGAATGTCCCCACAAGGATGGCGAAACAAGTGAGTGTGTGTGTGTGTGTGTGTGTGTGTACAGGTTTATATATCCTGGTGGGGACTTAAACCTGAATACACACAGACTCATGGGGACTCGTGTCACGGTGGGGACCTAAATTGAGGTCTCCATGGACACAAAATCTTATAAATTATACAGAATGAGTTTTTTTGAGAAAGTAAAAATGCAGAAAGTTTCCTGTAAGGGGTAGGGTTGGTGTAGGACGATAGAAAATACGGTTGGTACAGTATAAAAATCATTATGCCTATGGAGAGTCCCTACAAGGACAGCTGACCAGACTGTGTGTGTATGTGTGTAAATATACATTTAATGATTAAAAATATAAGATTAAGATAAAACAAAATGCACATTACAAAATATGTCGTTGAAGCACGTCCTAGATAAACATAATCCCCACTTATTAACTTATTAACTAACAATCAGGTACTTTGAAGATGCACAAATGAAGATAGCTGCAAACAGAATATTATACAGTGACATCAACATTAGTTTGAATAAGAATTAAGTTTAGCATCACACCAAACACTATTGCGTGAGGAGTCACTTTCAAGCAAAATAATCATATTGATTCAGGCATTTAACTATTACAAGTTAATTACTTGTAAGTAATGAACCCAATATTGCACAATACAAAGAAGGTCTTCACTCTGTCCCAAACACAATTTGGCCAATACGGCCACCTAGTGCCGCAGTTGTGTAATTTAGAGAATAACATTTGTTATGTCGAGATCACAAGAAAACAAGAAAAATAATAATAATAATCCTTGATCTCTACGGACTTCCGAAGATAAAGGCATATTCATTAAAAAAAAAAAAAGTTTAAGATTTGATCAATTGTTTTGAATTTCCAGGCCTGAAACAGATGGATATAAAGTCCTACCATGTCCTGGCCCATCATTACTCTTCTTCTTGAACAGTAAGCGAGTGAGCAGCAGCTCTTGTCTGAGACGCAGCACATCTTCATGAAGACTTTGAGCTGTAGACCTCCAGCCTTCATCCTGCTGTCTGAGTCTGTCAGCCAGAGATTCAGCGAACTGTCTGGCTCCTCCCGATGGGCTGATCTTAATAACCGCCACAGCCACAGCCAGTTTAGAGACTCTCATATACCAGCTCACAGCTCCTACAGAGATAACGCGACAATTCATCGTAAGCAATAATCAGTCCACTTCTGATATCACATCCACACTGGACACAAGCAGCACACACACAGAAAAAATAAATAAATTGTATATGAGTTTATGTGTTATATATATATGTGTTGTTCCTTAACAAATGCAGATAATCATATGAACTTAAATTAACTGGTGTGTGGGTTTTAAAGCCCCAGTTTTATGCCAAGGGCACTAATCACTCTGAGATAAATACAAAAACACCTGGGTCCTTCTCAGAAAGACTAGTGATGTAACCCTGAAGTGATGATAATCCCCACATTTTCAAGTAAAACTAAATTATAACACATAATTAACAAATTCTTAATGGATTGTACATAGTTAAAGACTCGTTGTCCAGTTTAATTTAGTTTTTAGTTTCTTTAGTTCATACAACTTAAAGGTGGATTGTAGGAACTATTTTATTTGACCCTCCTTTCAGTTTTTAGTGTTAAAATGACAACAACAACAATATGTAATTATTTAAAAAGTGGATATCTGAAGTGGATATATTACATGAGAACATGTGAGTATTTTTATTTAGAAAACTTAAGAATTTGTTTTGGTTGTAAGTCTTGTCATTGACAACAAGGACAAACAAATTACAATTGACAGCCACAAAACTTTAGCTGGAAATCAACTGCAAATATATAATCTTTCAATATCTTATGGATGCTATATATATATATATATATATATATATTTACTGGTTGTCCTGAATATTTACTTTTTTTTTTCTTTTCTGTTTTTGAAAGCAATTGATACTTTCATTCAACAACAAGGCATAAGTAAGCATGTAACTACTGTTTTTCAGTGTGAACAACTACCCTACAAAGTGGTGTAAAATAGTGCAGAAGTGTGTAACGGGACAAACCTATAGTGTATAGCAGGGTTCCTCAAATCTTACCCTGGAGGACCAATCCTGCAGAGTTTAGCTCCAACCCTGATCAAACTCACCTGTCTGTGATTTTCTAATGATCCTGAAGACATTGATTAGCATGTTCAGGTGTGTTCAGGGTTACAGCTAAACTCTGCAGGAGAGTGGATCTCGTGGGCCAGATTTGAGGATCCCTGGTGTATAGTGTACAGTGTAAGTTCAGTGAATGATTTGAAACACAACTAAGGCTCAGTGGCCTCGGGACCTCAATACATTGCAGATATGCTAACTGAATATAAACCTAACAGACCATTCAGATTATTAGGATCAAGTCAAAAATAACAGTGTTTCATTCAAAACAAGGGGAATCTGCTTTTAGCTATTATGCCACCCATAGTTAGAAGTTTTTATTCGTAACTGAATTATTGTTTTTATTACTTTTTAAAGCACTTTGAATTACCGAAACTGCCTTGCCTTGCCTAAAGCGGCGCCAAAAATATGTAGTTCACTTCAAACTCAAGAAAGCTTCATCGTTCAGAAGAAACAACATGTTGACGACTGGAACAGTCTTTGATGAACTGTTTCCACAGAAATGAAAAGCACTGATAATCTCATGTCAGTATAACGGCACAGATGCAATCAGTAAATGTCCACAATGAACAATTTTAGATTTCCTTTTTTTAACTGATAATGTGGGACTGTACGTTACTTAAAACGGCTTTTCAACATACGTTTTGCATTTTACCATCCAATAATCACTTAAAAAACGCAATAACAGTTTTGACTGTGCCAACATTTTGTAGGGTTATCGGTCTAACGTTAGTTGAATAACAGTAACCGGTATCGTGTATAACGTTACTGAGTGATATTACCTTCATAACATGAAGCAGATTTCTCTTCCATTCTTCTCCAAACATTAGGATGTCAATCTGAGATGCTTAATACATGTCAAATTAACGTCGAGAAAGTCATTTTCTAGAAAATCCATTGATAAATCATTTCTAATCGACGAGAGTGTCATCAAACAGTCAACGTTCGACAGAACAGACACGCCCCCTCGAAAATACCCCGCCCATTCTAATGAATATTCATTAAAAAAGAAACCGAGGACAGAATGCGGCCATATAATTGGTCAGGCACGTTGCGTCAAAGCATATTTCACAAGCTTTTAACTTTTCAATGAACACAATTTAAAGGCTGCTACAGTTTCTCGGTGTTATTATTTAGGTATAAATTACTGTCAAACAACGTTTGTTGTTCCTTTTCTCTACAGTATAAGCACAATGTTCAGCGCTTTGGGGGTTTAAACGGTAAGCTGTTATCTTCCAGTAAACAATCCATGCCTAGACCTCTCAATCATTATTACCACGTGTGAGACCAGAGAGAACAGTCAAGTGGTGATCTGCTGAAATCTATAACTAGACGGCGCTGTTTCCCATGTATGTTAAACTTTCAGAGGTCTGGTGAGGGTTACTGTACTCTAATGTGACTTAAGCATTTAGTCATATAAGGTTTTGAGCTAAACAAATCATTAGTTAATGTGCATTCATATAGAAATGACGTGTACTTTAATGTACATGCACTAGAAATTTTGTGTTATTTTCATCATTATTGTTTAGGGAAAAATACAGTTTATTTCACACACGTTTGACTCTATAGGTCTGTTTCAGGTAAACATATTTTTAGTAGATTTACATTATTCTGTTTTGTGTGTGGCTCTAGCAGTTGTTTGACTGCAGAATATTTCTTGACAACAGTTAATGATTCTTTACACACAGTGTGACTATGAAATAATTTTAGAGCAAAAAAAAAATGTTGTCCTCAATATACATCTTGTTTGCATTTTTTTTTTAAAGGTCATAAAGTGCTTCATCTTGTATATTAAGATATACTTCACTCACTTAAAGAGACACCCAGGTGCGCCGCTAATGGTGGGAAATGATCTTCCATTGATATACAAACAATACTTTTATTCTATTCTTTTGTATTATACAAATGAAACAAATAAATAAATTATATTTATCAAATAAGTACAGTAAAGCATGAATAAGAGTAAGGATTTGTTTTTAATTAAGTTTTTCTTAATGGACTGAAGTAAAGGCTGCATCTTAACGATTGAATTAATAATTAAACAATGGAATACATAACAACAATGGAAAATGTAAAAAAAAAAATTGTCGTCATTTGTATGTTTTTTTGAAGATCTCTGAAGTAAATTGAGCAATAAAGCACTGACCAGACAGTGATCAGCTCTCCAGTCATCAAAACAAGACAGTTCAATTGGATTAGACTTCCTTACCAAATGTCATTAGCCCTTTATCAGGAATTTTGTTTACATAGTGGGATTAAATCAACAGACAGATTTGTTTGTTTTGTTTGTTTCATTTTGCTGATGCGGAGAGACAATTGTAAGTTTTATGTACTTTGCGTGGACTATAATGATGAAGCACAAATTATTGCATGATGGCTGTTACACACTAGCTTTCAATAATTTTTTAATTTTCAAACAGTCAAGCAGTGTAAAAACAATGCGCAATGAGCAATGTGTTGACGGAAATGGACACACGGGTATCAGTCAGTGTAACCCTGGAGTCTAGGTCAGAGTCACGTTGACATCCTCAGCATCTCATGACGTAAGCTCTCTGTCGTCATTTGAAGTGCTCCTGTAAATGCACTCCAGCCTGCACCTCTGATCAGAGTGTCAACTAAAGATGACATTAACATAAAACAAAATTTACTCAAACTGGGATGCAAAGGGCTGAATTTTTTCTTAAACAACACAAACCGTTTGCCGACCTTACAATTTTACCGTGATCAAATAGGTGCATATAAACAAACTATTTTACATATTACAAATATTACAAACTTAAAAATATTATATTAAAGTCATAATACATCATAGCTATTTAAAGACTGAAAAGATTAAAGTAAGTATTCCTTGGCCATGAAAACCATTTTTTAAAAACCAGTTGATTTGTGGGCTGATATTTCAAAAAAAAAAAAAAAACAGCAGTGAATTAGCATGCAATTCATCCGATGCCAAGGCTTTAGTATTTATAGACTAAGTCTTTGGACCATCAATGGAAGTGGTGATTACTTTCCTTCACTCATCCCTATCATGGTGGTCATAGTTCAAAAGCAGTCTGACTCAACAGGCTTTAAATAGCATGCATTTTTGAGAAAGGACACCCACTTTAAACCCAGAAATAATGTCAGAAATCATTGGCAGCTCTGTCCACACATGCACTCACATGGGAGGCCTGACTGAAACAGAACCGGGGTGAGCCCTGCTACTTCCTGAGGTCAGAGACGGGTCGCAGACCCAAGATGAATTGGGGGATTGAGCTGGCACTGCAGGTGACAGATGCTTGAATGGAAAAGCCACTAATTGGATGAGGTGGGTGGGCCACGGGTAAAGCGGGATTATGTCTGAGCATCAGATAATCAGATTATTCCAGAAACAGATCTTGCTTTTTTAACTCATTCACCGTAATCTGTCACACAATGTCATGCCTCTACACCAAGACTGCACCTTAGTAGTCTTAGTATCGTTTATCAGTACGCTCTCTCTTGCTTTCTGCTTTTTACGTTCACAGTTTTGTCTTCTGTCAGACACTGAAAATTTGTTTTCCTTTCCAGTTTCCTGCATTTCCATTTTCCATTTGCATTTTTAGGTCTCAGTGCTTGGCTACAAGGTCAAGGACCATAATGGCGTTTCCTGCTTTTAACGGATACATCCAAGAAAAAGGACTTAGCACCTGAAGTCTTGTGCTGTCTTAATACAGCATGGGGTTAGATGTAAGACTTGAAGTCAGCATGTCTTTGAAATGTGGGCATCTCTTCACACTCCTCTTCTTCATTGTGTCCGTCACAGGAATTCAAGGTAACAAAGTTAACTTTTATCACAAGATGTAAATGAGGACAGACATTTTGGTTTAAATTTGTAAATGGCTGATTTCTACAGTGCAGTGTTACAGTTAAGAATGAGGATGCTCTTTTGGGCATGTATTGTGATTAGATCAAAATTTTGTTTAGATGAATAACATATAATTGTGTTTTAAGTTGTTTTCATTTACTGTAAGTGTAAAACAACGACGAGTTTCAAATATAGCCACGCAAACGACTATAGAGGTGAAGAGAATTGGAGAGTGGAGAAAATTACCATATATTTGAAAGATCAGATCATGTAGGCACCATTGGCTTTTTTCCCCCAGTAGTGCCCTCTTCCACCAAAGAAACATTTATTTTATCCAAAATAAAAATAAAAAAATGGCAGAATTTGTATTGGTAGAACCATACAGTTCCAGAAATATTTTCAAAATGTAAATTTACTTGTGCTCTTTTCACTAAAACACATTTAATGACCTTCAAGCAAGAGTGACGAAACAAATCTGTTAGCATTGCATAATATTCTATTTGTGGCAAAAGACTGTGAATTAAAAGCCCATGGAGGTTTTGAGAGCTGAGAAACATCAACCTCCTAAAGAATATTTTAACAGAAATATGGCAAATTACAAAAGTTACACTAACCTTTTATTTTTGATTAATTCATTTTCTGTTGTTATTCTCACAGACCAAAGCAGACTAAATCCATCAGAGACCCTTCACACGATCAGCTTAACAAACCTGCCAAACCCACCAAAGCAGAATTCAGGGATCAGGACTATATTTGAAATGGAAAAGCGTCGCATCAAGAGGTCAGAGTTCTTCCACTCAGAGGTGAAAGTATGTCCACAGGAGACAATGAGGGAAGTCATAGCAAGTCACCAAACATACTACACACTGAGAGGTAACCCATGGCTGTAAAACATGTAAAAGGAATATCTTCTGTGTTTGAAAGTTTAACCATCCAAATGCATCAATGGTTCTGTAGTGTAGTGGCTCTCAACCCAATTCCCGGAAGCTGTCCTCGAAACGCTGTACATTTTGTATGTCTCCTTAATCAAACAAACCCAATTCAGGTCATCAGCTTATTAGTAAAGACTCCAAGACTTGAAATGGGTGTGTCAGATACAGGAGACTACCGACTTATAAATTTAAATTAAAATTTAGGTCAGTTAATTAAATTATGCTTTTAGATTAAACATGAAAATAAATTATAAAATATAAAATATAAAATATTTGCCTGTAGCATGTGCTAGTAGTGGTACAGCTGGCCTTGTCTTTAATGGTGTTTATCACTTACATTAGATATTTCATACCTGTTGAGCTTTGATTTGTAAATACATTTGCCATTAACAAAAGAAAAAACAAAAGTGTCTTTGTCAGTTTCCCTTTTCAGTGAAAGTGAGAAAATAAATATTTAGGTTATGTGCTCCAAAAACTGGACATACCTGTATCAAATGGACAGTAATTTGAAGTGACAATTTGGGAATAGGCAGCATAGACAGACAGACAATGTGAAACAATATGGCTTGTAAGTTTTTGGTAAGTACATCATGAAAGTAACCACAATAAATGCTTCTGTAAAGTGGGAGTCTTGACACCAGAGTCGTGGATCCAAATGCTAGCTTTATTAAAAGAGCGTGATCAGACAGGCAGGGTAAAATCACCAGAAAACAATTACATCCAAGAATAATTAAAGAGAGTAATCCAACGAACAGGCGCAAGGTCAGGGCAGGCAGCAAACATACAAACAAAACACGGAAACAGTCCAAGATCAAAAACAACGTAGGCAAGGCAAGGAAACAAGGGAACACAGAAACTGGGAAAACTGGGGAAATTACAATCATCAGCAGTGTGAGAGTGTGCGCCATTCTTATAGTGTGTGACTGATAAGGTGATGAGAGACAGGTGACTGCCCCGCAGAGCCGCGATCCAAGGTGGAGCAGGGAGCCTGGGCAGAACCAAAGACCACCAGAGAAGAGCAGAAGAGCACCAGGGTGGAGAAGGCGGGACTGGAACAAAGAGCACAGAGAGCTTAAAAAGCAGAGAGTTCACAGACAGCCTCCATAGCTGTGACAGGACAGACAGAGAGTTAACAGATAGCCTCCTTGGCCGGGACAGAACATTGAGTGAATTCAGAGGTGGTCTCACAGGCCTTGACAGGCATGACTGAGGATTTACAGATGGCCTCCTTGGCTGTGGGTGGACAGTCAAAGGGTTCAGAAACGACCTTCTTGGTCATTATGGGACAAACAGAGGGCTCGGGCTCAGGATCAACCTCTTTGCCTGGAACAAGGCGCTGAGTGAATTCACAAGTAGTCTCTGTGACCGTAACAGGCAGGGCTGAGAGTTCATGATTGACTTCTAGGGCTGAGACGGTTATGACAAGGGGATTCACTGACAGTCTTGATCTCTTCAGGACAGATGAAGAGTTCATAAGTGGACACCCCTGCCTTGAAGGGAGCTGAATTGAACACCGGTGCCACCTCTGGAGATTCTGCAGTGGAGGCTGCCACCTCTGGGGGAACTACGGTAGTGCGAGTGGCCCAAACACACAGGATGGATGTAGCCATAACTGGCAGGACAGAGAGTACAATGTCTATTACCAAGACTGATTGTGCTGTGCTCAGGGAACTGGAGTGAGTAGTGGCCGTCAGGCTTAAGAGCGTTGAAACAGTGTCGCTTGAGAACGCCAAGTGTGCGTGGCTGGAGAGCGCCGAGTCTGCGCGGCTCGGGAGTGCAGATTTCGTGGGCTAACCTGCAGCTCGTACAGACACCAGTGGTGGATCCTCCACGTTGGATGCCAGTCTCGAACACCTTGGGATTGACTGCGTTTCTAGGCATGGTAGACATGATGGGACAAGGCTCTGGAACAGCGACTATTGCGGGACTTGACTCTGGGAAGGCAGCCATTTCGTGGAAAGTCTCTGGGTTGGCAGCCATTTTGTGATAAGTCTCCGCATTGGCAGCCATTTTGTGAACGGTCTCTGGGCTGGCAGCCATCTTGTGGAGAGACTCTGGGCTGGCGGCCATGTTGTAGAAAGACTCTGGAATGGCGGACATGACTGGACGAGACTCAGAAGTAACCATGACAATGGAAGGCTGTGGTGTGGTGGCCATGTTGTGGTCCTCCTCCAACACACCCTCGGTAAATGCAGACCACTCAATCGCAGTGGCAGATCGATATAAATGTCCAAAGTCCAGTTCTGGTCATGCAGTGGCATGACATATTGCAGTGGCTCAGCTAGGCCTCTCGTCCATAAATATCGTCCATAAAAGTCAGATAGGTCAGTTCAACAAAGTCCGCAACATAATCCTCAATAGGATGATCTCCTTGGCAAAATTTGGACTGGCATTATTTGGACTGTTGGATCCATACCTGGTCTGGATAACGCCATAAAAGATGCTGGATCTGGGTGTGGCTGATGATTCTGTAACGTGGGAGTCATGACACTGGAGTTGTGGATCCAAATGTTAGCTTTATTAAAAAGAATGTGGTCAGACAGGCAGGGTAAATCACCAGCAAACAATAAAATCCAAGAATAATTCAAGAGTAATCCAACGAACAGGCGCAAGGTCAGGGCAGGCAGCAAACAATCAAAACACGGAAACAGTCCAAGATCAAAAACACGTAGGCAAGGAAACAAGGGAACACAGAAACTGGAAAAACGGTCAGCAGTGTGAGAGTATGTGTGTGTGCCATTCTTATAGTGTGTGACTGATAAGGTGATGAGACACAGGTGACTGCAATTGGTGAGTGCTGATGAGTCCAGGCAAAGGATTATGGGAAATGGAGTCCTGGGTGAATGGTAAAAGTCAGGGATGGAGTGCCCTCTGGTGGAGCTCATGGGCACTCCAGCTGGTGATTGTGACAGTTTTATTACTTCTAAATAAATAAACAGTTAATCATGAAATAGATTAATCTATGAGAAGTGTATTTAAATTTGGAGAAATTTGCCAAGGCAGTTGAAGGCAGAAAGGCAGAAAATGTAATCTACAGAGGATAAAGAAAAAAAACATTTAATCAAAATAAGACAAGTAATTGTTTATTAAATATGAATTAATTAATGAAATAAAACTGAAGTCATACAACAGAGGTATTTCATTGCAATTTATATATATTTATATAATATATTATAAATATATTTTATTTCTTACAAAACAGATCCAGAAAGACTTTAATGTATGCTGTGAATTTTCTCATCTGAACACTTATTTGTTGACCTTGTCAGTTTGCCAGGAGGCTGTATGGGAGGCTTTCCGGATCTTTCTGGACAGAATTCCCAGCAGCTCAGAGTACCAGAAATGGGTCCACAAATGCCAGCATGAATCTATGTGCATCTCAGATCTCGCCATGAATTTCAGCAATTCACAGGAACACATAGACATGCTCTACAGGGTAAACTATTGAAAAATTCACACAATATTATACATTCAAAAGATGTCATACAACTTTTTTGTGAATACAGTGTAAATGTGTTTTGTTTGTATAAATTAAGGTATTTAGGTTGATTTATCTATATTAAATCAAATGTCTGATTTATGTAAATGTTTATGTAAATGTTGCTATTTTTAGGTTACCATTTTTTTCAGTGTGTCTAAGTCTATGGGTGATTGTGAAATAAGAGCTCAGATGGGCAAAAATCAGAGGAAAAGTTCACCCCAAAATGAAAATTTGCTGAAAATGTACTCAAAGATGTAAAGGAGTTTGTTTCGTCATCGTAACGTCATCATTTACAATTACATCACTTGCTCATCAATGGATCTTCTGCAGTGAATGGGGGCTGTCAGAATGAGAACAGCTGATAAAACATCACAATAATCCACAAGTAATCCATACGACTATCAATTACATGTTTAAATGCAACAAATCTATGCATTCTGCACAAAATATGGGTCCATAATTCCACCAGAGAATAAGTCCATCCCCTGTTGTTTCTCACATCAAAATCCACCAACTAATTTATTAAGAACTGTTTTGGATTGTTTTTACTTGTAAATGGTACTTGATCTGTGCAGATTGATCTCCTGATTCAGATGAGACAACGTTTTCACAGGAGAAAGCAATATTATTGATAGAGTGCTCATATTTTAGCTGGAAGCAACAGTTTGAAGTTAAAAACATCTTAATAATGGATTTGTTCATTTCAAACACACATCTTTTTGCTTCTCAAAATGGTAACTGATGGACTGGAGTGGTATGGATTACTTGTGGATTATTGTGATGTTTTTATCAGCTGTTTGGACTCTCGTTCTGATGGCACCCATTCACTGCAGAAGATCCATTGCTGAGCAAGTGATTTCTCCAAATAAGCGCTATAAAAATAAAGGTGACTTGACTTAAAGGTGACTGTTATGATGAAGAAACAAACCCATCTACATCTTGGATGGCCTGAGGGTGAGTACATTTTTAATTTTGGGCTGAACTATTCCTTTCAATTTTTAAGTTAAATTTGTTTTGTAATATGTTTGCTTTTCTTTTACAGAGGGTGAATATGAATAGTGAAAAATTAGAACGGTGAGACCGCACTTGGAATCATGACTATTATTTCATATTCTGGAAACATGGTGAACCATGATTATTTGAATATCATGATACATGTTTATTTTTAATTCATAGAAATAGAACTGAAGAGCCAACAACTGATGGAGCACTAAGAATGGAAGGTACAGTTGAATTGTTTTTGGTACTCAATGAGATGCTATCATCATTTTTGTAAATGTAACTTTCTGTAAGCCTTAAATTTAACCTGTTGTTCAGGGTCAGAGGAAGTCCTGACTGAAGCAGCAGAAGCAGAATTTGTTCCCCCAGATCTATCTAGTACTGTCAGTACTACGACAGACACCTTTACTGCCTCACAGGTCTGGAGCACAATTTACATAACATACTACATGTACTTTAAAAACGGGCAGCAGCGGTTGATAGAAATAAATTTTTAAATAAAGTGATGACTTATGGTTTACGGTATATGCAGCCTTTTATTTTAGGCCACGACCACTGGGTCAATAAGCCTTGGCTTAAGACTAGATAAATTGTGCAGGATTCACCTCATAGCTGTATTAGGTGTACCATAAGCAATGCCACACATCCGAGGCCACGAGACAGAGGGAAGTTAGTGAGGGAAGGCAATAAAAAACTGAACTGGAAAAAAGCCATGTATGTTGGAGCAATTTGGCACTAAACCCTGCAGGATCATAGCAGGACACCCCTGGTTTACAACACAAAATAGATCTTACCCACAGAGGACTTCTCCAGCTTTGTATCACGGGACTAGTGGAAATAGTGTAGATAAAAAGGCGCTCTTCTCCTGTGGTGGTTTGAGTCCTCTTTGACCATTGTATTCTGCACCTATGCCTTTCCACCATATTGATAAATTCACACCTAATTGTGGTGATAAATGTAGTAAGTTTCTCACATGTGGAATCTAAAGGTCTACCATATGGTGCAAATACATTTTACATTTACATTTATATAGTTCACATATACTTTTATCTACAGGAATTTACAAATGAATAATAAAATGATTAGTAAAGTTAAATTAGTCATCAAACATTTACCCCATGTTCCTTGCTATCTTTGTTGGCATCGTTGTTGTGGAGCCTAATTGAACAGTGATGTTGTGGTTGACTGACAGGTTGGCTCCCTCAAGGAGCTCTGTTTTCATAAGTTTGAGCTGAAGGTGCTCACTCATTTATCTAGGCTGTGATGTCTGAAAGGCAAGCAGAGATATACCGTATGTTGAGATGGTGGAGTTGTCAGATTGGAACAACAGGTAGAGCTGCATATCATCTGCATAAAAAAAATGATGGAAGAAGCAATTTGCCTTAATGATCAAGCCCAGTGAGGATGTGTATGTGGAGGAACACAGGGGACAAAACACTGAACCTTAATGCACCTCAGTGAGTAGTGACTTGAATGACTTAGACACCCCTCCTCTTCAGGAAATCTTGAAGGATCAGCTCATTAGGTAAGACTAAAGCCACCTATTTGCCAGACTCTGAAACGCCCAAGTCAGAGAGAATCTGGTGATTTAAAGTGTTGAAAGGAAGTAGAATTGGAATTGAAATGAAAGCTAGTCATGAAACTGTAGTAACAGTGTCAGACATTCATCATTCAAACCACAGCAGTTCAACAATATAGAAATTTCTGTAATGACGTCGCACAGATGGAGTACTAACTTTTGAGGACTACTTTGCTATTGCTTTCTTTTGTTTTGCTTTATTTCCAGATGATTGATTCCATCTCAGATTCCCTCTAATTAGAGCACATGGGCACAAAAAGCAGCTCTTTCATTCTTTTATCAAATTACAAATGCTTTTAGCTGGTTTATTTTGCTCAAGAGCATAAACTATTTAAGTCTAGTATCATACTAATCACAGATCAGGAACTATAAGTCCAAACCCACCTTTGCGATGTTGCCTGCAAATGTTTGTTGGAACTATGATTTTGGGAAACACTGAATCACAGAACTATGTTGGTAACAATAGAACTTGGAATCTTAATGTCACCATAGGCTAACAATGCTTTTGTAACAATACTTAGCCTAACCATGCACCTTAGGTTGTCATTGTAAAGAAAAGCAGAACTAACTGAACACAACTTGAGGGGTTTTGACAGAAAAAGAAGGAAAGAGACAAGTTGGTGTTTTTTCAACTGCTGTAGAATGAAATGTTGTTTGTTTTTAGCAGGGGAGTTACCCAAGCCTGCTTAAATGCAGA
Organism: Onychostoma macrolepis; assembly: GCF_012432095.1. NCBI lineage: Eukaryota > Metazoa > Chordata > Actinopteri > Cypriniformes > Cyprinidae > Onychostoma > Onychostoma macrolepis. The sequence continues at coordinate 1,212,161 of NC_081174.1, read as the reverse complement.
GATAAACTTTCCAGTAGTGAGAGATGTGTTGTTGATGTGAGTGAGAGTCAGATCTAGAAGATGAGGAACTGGAAGGTGGTGGCGGAGGATGTGGTAAAGAGAATGATTTTCTGAACAGTTTGGAGGCGTTTAGTGGAGGAAAGGGATGATGATAGTTTTTAGAATTTTTATTGCAGCACTTGCATGAATTCTTCAGTTAAAATATGTTTAAAAAAATATATTTCACCCGGAAAGTTGTTTAAACTGTTTGGGGAATTATGCATGTTTTTTGCACTAATTATTAAATAGTTATTGTAATACATTTGCAGGAGTTGGATCTTCACAATGTAGTTCCTGAGCAGCCAGTACATCAGGTCATAGAGTTCAGCGTTATACTGATGGACTATGGGTATCAGGAGATACTGAGAGACACCGATTCACCTCAGTATCATGACCTGTCGAGGCATCTTCAGGATCAGGTGTGTGAAAATGAGCAAACAATGATCCAGAATTCAGTGTTTTTGAGGAATCAAAGTGTGCATATACAACCTGAATTTCGGAAATGGTGGGACGTTTCTTAAATTTGAATAAAATGAAGAGAATTTCAAATCACACGAGCCAATATTTTATTCACAATAGAACATAGATAACATAAATGTTTAAACTGAGAAAGTTTACAATTTTATGCACAAAATGAGCTCATTTAAAATTTAATGCCTGCTACAGGCATGTTTACCATTGGTGTAGCATCTCCTTTTATTTTCAAAACAGTTTGAAGACGTCTGGGCATTGAGGTTATGAGATTCTGGAGTTTTGGTGTTGGAATTTGGTCCCATTCTTGCCTGATATAGGTTTCAAGCTGCTGAAGAGTTCGTGGTCGTCTTTGACGTATTTTTCGTTTAATAATGCGCCAAATGTTCTCTTTATAGATCTGGACTGCAGGCAGGCCAATTCAGCACCCGGACTCTTCTACTACGAAGCTATACTGTTGTAATAGCTGCAGTATGTGGTTTTGCATTGTTAGGGATAGGGTTAGACCTTCCCTGAAATAGACATCGTCTGGAGGGGAGCATATGTTGCTCTAAAACCTTTATATACCTTTCAGCATTCATAGTGCCTTCCAAAACATGCAAGCTGCCCATACCGTATGCACTTATGCACCCCAATACCATCAGAGATGCTGGCTTTTGAACTGAACATCGATAACACGCTGGAAGGTCTCCCTCCTCTTTAGCCCAGAGGATATGGCGTCTGTGATTTCCAACAAGAATGTCAAATTTGGACTCGTCTGACCACAGAACACTTTTCCACTTTGAAACAGTCCATTTTAAATAATGGACACGACAGCGCTTCTGGACCATGTTCACACATGGCTTCCATTTTGCATGATAGAGCTTTAGTTGGCATCTGCACGGCGGATTGTGTTTACTGACATTGGTTTCTGGAAGTATTCCTGGGCCCATTTAGTAATGTCAATGACAGAATCATGCCGATGGGTGATACAGTGTTGTCTGAGGGCCCAAAGACCACGGGCATCCAACAAAAGTCTTCGGCCTTGTCAAATCAAGTCAAGTCACCTTTATTTATATAGCGCTTTTAACAATACAGATTGTGTCAAAGCACTTAACAGTATCAAATTGGAGGATAGAGTCTCAGTAATGTATAATGATAAGATTAAACACTCAATTTTCTCAATTTTCAGTTAAAGGCATTTCATTATTGAATTCAGAGATGTCATTGTCTAGCTCAGTTTAGTTTAAATAGTATCTGTGCAATCAAATCGGCGATAATCGCTAGAAATTAAGTGTCCCCAACTGAGCAAGCCCAGAGGCGACAGCGGCAAGGAACCAAAACTCCCTCTGTGACAGAATGGAGAAAAAAAAACCTTGGGAGAAACCAGGCTCAGTCGGGGGGCCAGTTCTCCTCTGACGAAACCAGTCATATTTCACTTGTCCCTTACACACAGAGATTTCTCCAGTTTCTCTGAATCTTTTGATGATGTTATGCACTGTAGATGATGAGATTTGCAAAGCCTTTGCAATTTGATGTTGAGGAATGCTGTTTTCAAAGTATTCCTCAATCTTTTTGCGCACTCTTTCACAGATTGGAGAGCCTCTGCCCATCTTTACTTCTGAGAGACTCTGCCTCTCTAAGACATTCCTTTTATAGCTAATCATGTTACAGACCTGATGTCAATTAACTTAATTAATTGCTAGATGTTCTCTCAGCTGAATCTTTTCAAAATGTCTTGCTTTTTCAGCCCTTTGTTGCCCCCGTGCCAACTTTTTTGAGACCTGTAGCAGGCATCAAATTTGAAATAAAATAATCTATTGTGAATAAAATATTGGCTCATGTGATTTGAAAGTCTTTTAGTTTTAATTTTATTCAAATTTAAAAAACGTCCCAACATTTCCAGAATTCAGGTTGTAATAACACATACTGTGATTTTCTGCGGATTTCCTTTCATAAATGTGTGTAATTTGGGCATTTCTCCATTTGCATGCTAAATCAAGTAATTTGTTTCTGTAAGCCTTAAAATCATTGGAGAAATGATAATTGCAAGAGTAAATTAACATGATTACAAGGCTGATAAAGAGTGAAAAGAGTGTATATTTCCTTAGAGCCACCCACAACACATAAAACAATGACTCTCCTTATCCATTCTTATGAAAAGCATGCTGGGAACTAGATTAAAAAAATCAATTAACACAGAGTTTTTACATTATTGAGCTGATGTAATAAACATTAACAATGTTTAGTTAAATCAATAAATTATGATAATAGAACTTCCAACCATGCATGTATTTAAATTGTAAGTCCCTTGAATTTTATTTTATTAGTGCAGGAGGCTCAGATTATTCAACAGTGTTGTAGAAAACTTGCAAAAATCTGTTGGGGATTGTTGTATTCTGTCTTGACAATGATTGTGCAGTTCTGGTTAATACATTTGCCTATACACCCATATATGATGGGCAACATTAGATATTAAAGTACATGCTTGTTTGTTTTTTCCAGATGCAACATGCTTTTAATGACCTACCTGGATTTATGGATGTCCAAGTGTTAAGTATCAGGTAGGCATACTCTTTTAATATGACTTTAATTATAACAGCAGTGACCAACTATGTGAAAATAAGGATTTACATTCACACTGAAATACAAGCCTATCTGTGTTTGTATCCTGTTTCCATTAACTTTCATATTTCACTAGTGAGCTGTTTGTGCATGTCTGATTACTTGTTGCATTTGATTTTTTTTCTATTTTCTTTCATACATGCAAGTGAGGCAGAAGCACCTAAAGGGTAAAAGTTAGATAATGTGTGTGTTGTATAATGTGTGTAGTCTTTGTGTACATCACCTTTAGTTTCTATTGCTTTGATAAAACTTCTGCTACACGAATAAATATAAATGCACATTGCTTCTATTTATCCAGACCTGGAGGACTATCTGCAATTTACTCAGCTGTATTTGAGACTACCACACCTAACATTGCTGATGGAAATCTGGACATTGGCACAGCTGTTTCATCTACAGGACCAAGTCTGAAGGATATGATAGTTAAAGCACTGAGCAAAAAGGCATCTCTTCTTGATCTTAATTCACTGACCTTTGAGACAGGTAAATGTATATATTTATAAATATGTATTTCCATTTACAATTTATTTAAAAAATCTTGTTTGATTATCTTGTACAAGTTCATCACATAGTATTTATAATAGTATTGTGTACACATTTTCTCGCATCAGGCCAGTCTTCAACGAGAATGCCTGAAGTTTCTGAAGACATTATAACTGAGGTGAGTAAAGTCATATTATTAAGCAATTAGGAACAAGAGACCATTCTATATTGTCAATATAGTCATGGCTAAAGGGGCACAGCTCACAGAGAAATGTGATGCCTTCCATACTGACACACAGCACAGCTTTATTGCTTTAAAAATTGTTCCCAAATTAAAATAAATAACTATATAAGGACACAGCTTTTAATGAAGATATTAAAGTGTCATCCACTAGAAGATATATTTGTAAACTATAGGCTATACATGTAAACTAAGGGTTAATAGTAATATATACAGCAGCTGGGAAACATTTCATACCTGCTAGTGCATTGTATATTGCAGTGCTGTATCAGCCAATCAGCATCCAGGACCAGAACTATATGTTTTAAGTCTTTTGTGCTGTGTGTTACTTATTTTGTGTTTATGAAACCGAGATAGAGTTAACATAACATCTTTGAATGCAATAACATAATTGTACACCTGTTAATTTGCAGTCCTTTGATCAAGATTCATATGGAGACCTCAGTTTTCCAACAAATGGACCAAAGATTGAAGTTCATATTTCATCAGATGATGATGAGACCATTGTAGACCCAACTTTGGACACAGACAGCACCACGACAACAACAAAATCAGAAACAGAAACAGTTGAGCCTGAAAGTGATGCAGTCATTATACACCAGGTTAAAACTATTCAAGGGGAAACTGGTGAACTCATAACAGAAATTTTTCAAGTTCCACCAGTAGAGGAAGCTCCTAGTGAGGATGACAGCAAACCAGTTGTTATTGCTGAAAAAGACAACAATTTGGCTCCAACATCTTCAGCTGCTGCCTCAGCAATACCCCCAAGAGAAGAACAGCCTAGGACTACAGAGAAACCTACACTTGATAGTGACTTTAGTCTAAACACAATACCAGAAGATGACATAATTTTTCACCCGGTAACCACCGCCAACATTTTGTTCACCACTGCAACAACCGTTAGTCCTAGGTCTGAACAACCAAAGTTGGCCGTCACAACCGACTTTAGCATCACCTTGCAACCTTCAACTGAACCAATTGATCCAATAACTGAAGTGACAGATTCTAATGAAATTCCAGAGGTGCCTCAACCAGTGGACACTGGAGCGATAGTAAAGGAAGAAGAGACCAAAGTGGTGATGCCTGAACCAGATGTAGAGACCAAGTCTGAGGTTGATCTACCCAAGGTAAAGGTTGTGACAACAGAAACTGTAGAAGTATCTGGACCTGAAAAAGATACCAATGTAACTGGGGATACTGTATTTTTAGAAGATCAGGTATTGCGACCTGAAGAAGTGACTGTAATAACAGAAACGTATGCCGAGTATGGCACATTAGAGCCTGTGGGAACAGTTGTGCTACCAGAACCAGAGGATGAGATTGGAAAATCAACTAATCAGGATGAAGTAGCAGAACCTGAGGAAAAAGTTTTAGAGCCAGAACCAGAGGTCATTAGAGAATCAAAAGAAGATGTTGAGAAACATAAAACTGATGAGGAGATTAAAGTGAAACAAGAGGATGACGTTCAGGCAACCAGAAGGCCAGAAACTGAGACAGGACAACCTAAGGAGGAATTTCATTTAACAGAAAAGGGTGAGGTGGTGAAGCCTGAAAGAGAACCTGCTGAAGTTGTAGAATATGAAGGCAGCATCAAAACTGAACAACCTGCTGTGGAGATCGTGAGTGAGGTCCCCAAAACCACTGAAGGTTCAACCAAACCTCCTGCAGAGATGATTAAGATTAAACCACCAGAGATTTCTGTCACAGAAACTTACCTTGTTGATAATATTGACTATTACCAACCCAAAGAAGCTGCTAATTTGCCTTTTGTGCCAGTTGACAGTGTTCAACCAGGCACAGACATTGGTAAACCTGAACATGTGGACTTTGGGGTGGAGGATCAACTCTCTAAACCTGAGGTTATTGGGGGAGTTTTTGAGATACCAGATCTGGTTACAGAGGAAAAAACCCTAGGACCAGAAGTGTCTGATGTTCTCACTACTGTATCAAGTGCCTCAGAATCTCTACCTGAAACGATCACAGAATCAGCTTCGAAGAAAGATAAGGACTTACCATCTGTTGTTGGGGATACTACGGAGCCACAGCTCGAAGAGACGGGTGAGAGATCTATGCTATGTTTCTCAATAAAAACGTTTTAGAATTAACATTGAAAATGTTCACAAAATAAGTTTTAGCAGTCATCTGAAACACTGAACTATTTTGCACTTTCAAATATAATTTATAACCTATCTTTAATGATTTCCCAGAGGAAGACCAAGAAGAAAAGACTGCATCAGAACCCACGGAGATACTACCTTTGGCAACTTCACCTGCAGACCCTAAACTTTTTGTAGTAGTGCTAACAGATGTATCGGTCGTTACGCCAACACCTTTAGAAAAGGATTATGATTCACCAACTGAAAAAATACAATCAACTGTTGCCCAGGAGTTACCATCTGTTGTTGGAGATGCAGAGAAGCCAAAGCTCACAGAGATGGGTAAGAGAGCCATGCCATCTGTGTTTCTCAATAAAATTGTTTGGTCAAAGAGATGTTCAGCAATATTTTGAAAAATGTAAACAAGTTTTAGCTATCATCTGAAACAATAGCTATGTTTCCATCCAAATATGCAAATTTTACTTATGCACAAAAATATCGCATAAAACATTTGCGAATAAGGCACCGTTTCAAAGAGTCAAATAGAACATCATAGTCACTTCCTGATAAATTGGCAATAAATATCACTTTGAAAAATAGGAGAAGCCACTGAATATAATAAATTTCATATATAATAAATTATCAGATGTAACAATAAATGTAGTCATTACTTTCGGAGGCAGATGCTGATGTTTGGGATCGCAGTTGTGTAAGACAATTATACAGAAATACTTTGATGACAGACTTTCCTCAGGCATTTCAGAATAACCATAACAACATATAGATGCTGTGAACGAGATCGGTCCGCTGCTAGTCAAGTTATCCCGTCTCATAGCGCAAAATCACGTGACTTTTTCAATGCGCATGGAGGAATTTATTCAGTAAATGTGTTTCCATCGTAGTTTATGCACATTTTTTCTTATCGGATAAAAAGTTTATCTTACTCAGTTGTGCACATAAGTTTTTTATGTGCATTTTTAGAATTTATGCACATCTTGGCATGTCCATTCAGCGTTTGTTTATGCGATATTCCAAAATGCGCATAAAAATAGGTGGATGGAAACAGCTGTAGAAATATTTATAGCTCCCAATCATAGCTCTGGTTACAGAACATTACAGGCTGTCTAATTAAAATCTGATGCTGGAGTTGAGGCAGAATAAAAGGCTTAAAGAAAATAAGACACGCGAGTGCAGACGTGACAGCAGTTGTATTAGGTGAAAGTCTTTTATCTCATGTATAAGAGAATATTTGAGAGGATATGACTGCTGAACTGTCACACATTAACTATTTTGCACTTCAGATGTAATTTATATCATCATTAATGATTTCCCAGAGGAAGACGCTCTGACAGAAGATGTCTTTGTAGAACAAGAAGAAAAGACTGCATCACAACCCATGGAGACACTCGCAACTGATCTACCTTTGACAACTTCACCTGCAGACCTTAACATTTTTGAAGTAGTGCTAACAGATGTATCGGTCGTTACGCCAACACCTTTTGAAAAGGATTATGATTCACCAACTGAAAAAGTACAATCAACTGTTGCCCAGGAGCTACCATCTGTTGTTGGAGAAACTGAGGAACCAAAGCTCACAGAAATGGGTAAGAGAGCCATGCCATGTTTGTTTCTATAAAAAAACCAAAAACAAATGTTTGGTCAAAGAGATGTTCATAAATATTTTGAAAATTGTAACAAGATAGCTAAGTTTTAGTTATCATCTGAAACCCACTAATATAGTTCCCAATCACCAATCTAAGTACAGAATTTGATACTAGACTTGAGGCAGGATAAAAGCATCTACCTAACCTCATCTACCGGGAAAAGAGAACAGTCACACCAAAACACAAAATTAACTATTTCAGTGTGCTAGTATTTCACCATTTTAAATGTAATGTATAACCTATCATTAATGATTTCCCAGAGGAAGACACTCCGACAGAAGATCTCCTTGTAGAACAAGAAGAAGAGACTGCATCACAACCTACGGAGACCCTCGCAACTGATCTACCTTTGACAACTTCACCTGCAGACCTTGAACTTTTTGAAGTAGTGCTAACAGATGTATCGCTCGTTACGCCAACACCTTTAGAAAAGGATTATGATCCACCAACTGAAAAAATACAACCAACTGTTGCCCAGGATGTTGATTTTACGAAAACAGAAAATGACAAAGTGCTGAATGTGGAAACTGAGGAAGTTGTTCTAACAGATGTATCAGTCGTTACTCCAATATTTTTGGAAAAGGATTATGATTCACAGACCGAAAAAGTACAACCAACTGTTGATATATTTGAGTCAGAAAATGACCAAGTGCTGGATGTGGAAACTGAAGACCCATTTATTCATTTAAAAGAGTTAGACCAAATAGATGTAGTAAGTACTGGGACCATTGATCTCTTGAGTTATGACAATGGATATTCTTTCCCAAATGAAGGCTATCCCTTGGAGACAACAAGAGCGCCATCACTAAAGTATTTCACAACTCCTTCAATGACCACAGCTAACAAAGGCAAAGAACTAGTTGTGTTTTTCAGTTTGCGTGTCACAAACATGCTGTTCTCTGAAGATCTTTTCAATAAGAGCTCTGCAGAATACCAATTGTTGGAAAACAAATTTGTTGAACTGGTGAGTGCAGCTATTTCAGTTTCTGTTGGCTGGCTTATTAACATCCTCATTAATAGTGGGATATTACAGTAAGAAAACATACAACTCTTTATTTTCTTCATTCGTCTTACAGTGATGAGTGAATGAGTGAATTTCAGCATATTGCTTCATCTTAATGCTTTTCACTGCATACTATAGCCTATACAATCTTTAAAAATGAGACAGCTTACACTCTGCAGTATGATAATATTTGTGCTTAGATTCCTTCTGCTAACTCCTGCAACTGTCCAGTGGATTTCGAATGGTGAACATACATAAACTATGCTTTTGTCTCCTCTGTGCACAGCTACTCCCATATCTACAGTCTAACCTAACAGGCTTTAAGAAGTTAGAGATCCTAAACTTCAGAAACGGAAGTGTGGTGGTCAATAGCAAGGCAAAATTTGCCAAGTCTGTGCCGTACAACATTACTCAGGCTGTCCAGCACGTCTTGGAGGAGTTTTGTAATGCTGCAGCCCAGCATTTGGACATAAAGGTTGACAGCCATTCCCTAGACATAGAACCAGGTAAGAGTCTTGGGCTTTGCAAGCATCATACATCAGCTGACTGGTTCATTTCAAAACTGCATCTGTCTGTCTGGACACGTACAGAATTTCTCACAGAAGCTCAAGAATTGCTACAATTGAGATGAGTCCAATTTCTTCTTTCATTTTAGCCGATCAAGGTGACCCTTGCAAGTTTCTTGCCTGCAATGAGTTTTCCAAATGCGTGGTGAACCTCTGGACAAAGGAAGCACAATGTTTATGTGACCCAGGCTACGTGACGGTGGATGGACTGCCATGTCAGAGCCTCTGTGTGGTCCAGCCTGACTTCTGTCTCAATGGAGGAGAGTGTGAGATTGTACCAGGGCACGGTGCCGCTTGCAGGTACCTCAGAGAACAATCACATATGTGACCCTGGACCAAAACCAGTCTTAAGTCGCACGAGTGTATTTGTAGCAATAGCCAACAATACATTGCATGGGTCAAAATTATCGATTTTTCTTTTTATGCCAAAAATCATTAGGATATTAAGTAAAGATCATGTTCCATGAAGATATTTTGTAAATTTCCTACCGTAAATATATCAAAACTAAAATCTGATGGATTTTTTTGATTAGTAATACACATTGCTAAGAACATTTGGACAACGTTAAAGGCAATTTTCTCAATATTTAGATTTAGGGTTTTTTTTGCACCCTCAGATTCCAGATTTTCAAATAGTTGTCTCTCGTCCAAACATTGTCCTATCCTAACAAACCATACATCAATGGAAGCTTATTTATTCAGCTTTAAGATGATAATTTAAAATTAAAAATCGACCCTTATGACTGGTTTTGTGGTCCAGTGTCACATATAGCTGTGAACAGTTAGATTCCATGATCTAAATCCAAATCAGTTTTTGGAATTGAATAGAATGCTTGTCTCTAATGTGAGATCTAGTTTTTTACCCTAACTAGGTAAATCAAGTTTCTGACTGTATGTTGGCAAACTTAACATTTTTGCCAGCACTCCAGTATTTTTGGTAATTTCTGAAAAAAAATAAAAAATAAAAAAAATAAAGAAATGACTTTTAGAAATATGTAAACACAGGGATGTTGTTGTGTAGCTCTGATGGATCTCTTTAAGAATAATCCTCCACTGTGCATGTTCTAACTGTCTCTCTCGACCCTTTTAGATGTCCTGTAGGTAAATTCTGGCAATTTATCGGGGAGAGATGTGCAGAGCTGGTCTCCGTGACACTAGACCCCTTTCTTTCCCTAGTGTGCCTCGTGGGCGCGCTCACCTTTCTTTATGCCATCATTTCTCTCTTGTTATCTATGTGCAGGAAATGTGTACGGACCAGAAAGACACTAACTCTAGTGTAAGCAGGTCTTTTTTCCATCAGATTTTCTGACATTTTTTTGCGGTCAAATAATTTGTTGTGTTATAATCACAGATATCAAAGAGAAGACATACAGTTAAAAATATCTCTGAAATGCTGATTAGTCAAACAAATGTAAGCAATGAATAAATTAATGGCACAGTCTGTGCATACCAAATGCAGTTTTTAAAGTATTTATTTCTTAAAGGAATGTTCCAGGTCCAATACTCAAGTTTGTAAAATATCATTCTGTTATATGTAGACTTTGAAGGTAATGGTATTGCCGTCCAATGTCAACATTGCTTGTTTTTTACAAACTAAGAAACCGTTTATTCCTGAAAAAAAAAAAAAGCATATGGATTATACTCATTTATAATCAACGCGTATCTTATAGAATCTTTCTTAGAATAACAATTCATAATGAATTACAGTGAATGTGGCACTATGATAAGAGTAATTTACAAAATTGGTTTGCATAAAATGTCTCAAATCTTTACTTGCTGCCCTGTCTATTCTTCTTGTCATTCTGTTCTAAACACATTTATGAGCACTTTTTTACCTCTTTAGATATATCTCATTCTTCACTTTCATTCTGTGCCTTTTATCTTTGGGATATTATCTTTTCTTTGACTGAACAGTCAGATGTCCCCCATCCAGCCGCTCTGGACTGACAACTGAAGCCTCCACAAGTAGAAATTCTGATCAAATTATTCCAGAAAACTATAAATAAAAAGTAGAGTCCAGCATGAAGTCATAAATATGCATCTTCCTGTTTAACAGTGATCTGATTATCTGATTAGGGCACAAGCTGTTCTCAAATACTCAAAACTGAAGAGTTCAGGCATTTGCAAATTGCAAGGCAGCTCTGTATTGAAATCCCCATTACGGTTTCTTCTCCACAATTTTCAAAATTTATATAACTTTCCATTCAAAACTTTTTTTTTTTTTCACACACATTTTTAAGTGGGCTATTTTTGGTCTTTATTCACTTTACTAATTAGTTCATTTCAAAATCACTCCATGGAATCCCCACATTGAAATTCAACACACTTTCTTAACAATTAGTACTGAACTAATATTGTTGTAAAAATAAATAATATTGTACAATATCATTTATATATTTTTGTACATTTTTCCTGTAATTATATAAATTAATGGAAGATACATGTTACCGCTTTTGCCATAAAACAGGATTTTACTCAAGGAATCCCGATTTCCAACATGTTCTAAAACAAAGCCTGTTTTGTACCTAAAAAAAAGCCTTTACTAATATGTCTTTTTTACAGAAACTGATGCATCACACACCTGTGAATTTGTCCTTGGGATATGACGTTGTTTTTTTTCCCTTCAGGTGATATTGATGTCTTTCTTTGCCTTTTAAATTCTAGGCTTCATATTGCTGTATGTGCTGTCCTGTTTTATAGAGGCAGAGACCAGACCACCATACCAGGCCTGACGAGTTAATCACAGAAGATGTACACATTATAATCACCGTCACTGAGGTAAGATCAGATCTCATATGATATCAATTTTTGTTGTGGTTGTAAGAATAAATCTCTAACTATTAGACCAGTGGCCAATTGCATAAAATGCTTAGACTATTAACCAGACTGGACTTTTTAAGTCAATTACATAATCTAATTTGAATTTGAAAAGTATGATTATGAAAAAATGACTAAGTGTACACAACTGGCCCCAGGTCTCACTTAATGTCATGTTTGAGGATAATTATAACTACATTTTATATATACTAAATTTGTCACTGGGTTTTTTACATTTTTTTTTAGCTGGACTGTGCATTAGCACAATTAATTAGATTATAAACAATATTAGATTACATAACTTTTGTAAGCAAAACCGTTTATACAGTCCGTGGTTTCAGAATATATAATTATAATAAAAGTCCAAAATCATTAATGCGGCTATTAGCTAAACATCCTTTATCTATTGCACAACATCAACCCAAAACAACTTCTTTCTCTTTTAACAGAGGTGGGTTGTCACGTCACGCTATCTTCCGATGGTGCTTGTCCAGCCATTAAAAGACGTTTGAAAAGACTTCCTGATCCCACAACTCCCGAAGGCTGTAGAATGAGTGGCCAAACATCCTGAACAGATGGAGAGCCAAGCTGAATGGTTATGTAACCTGTCGTTCTCATGAGAACATCAAGGAATGAGCTGGTTGAATGTTTTCACATGGCAGAAAGCATTATGGGTTTCCTCACAATGAGGAAATTATTCTTCTGTTTGATCATAATGAATACACAAGTTTCACACTGTTCAAAAATTCTCATAGTTCGGAATAGTACATAATTTTGTTTTGGTGTATAATAATTAGAAATTGTTTCACATGCATAGCAAATACATTTTTTTTTTTTTTTTTGTCTTTTAGCATGGTTGTCTTGTGAAAAGAAGATCTTTGTTGGAAATATTTTTTGAATGCTATAGAGCAACAAATGTTAAAAAGAAGAAAACTAAAGTTATAAACAAAACATTTCTACAAAATATGAACCAATTTTGTAAGATTTACCCAAAGCACTATAACTGTGCAAAATGTCTTTAAGTATAGTTTAATATTAAATCTAGAGCTATGTTAGCGATGTCCCTGGGCAGCCCTGAATAATGGTAAATAGCATCACTTATTTGCATTTATTCTAAATCCTTAGTTAACAACATTCATCAACATATTTCACAGTGACATTTAATAGTTGTTTGTACTATATTAAATATATATATTTTTATCATTGTTATTGTATTGTGAAATGTTATAGAAGGTAATCCCTGAAACGAGGCTCTCATAACTCTATATGTATTTTTGTAAATACAGTTGGTGCATTTATGTACATTAACTGTGCTGGTTTATATCTATATAAAATCTCAACTTTGCTTGTTGGAAGAAAACAGAGAACTTTATTTTGTTGGAGATCTCATGCCTACATCAGTACCTTGTTTCGTTTCATACAAATCTTGATTTTGTATATAGAAATAAATCTCATTTGCATATTGCTCTTATACATATTTGGTCTGATATCACAATTACAATCCATGCCTTGTGTATCATATTGCATAATTTGCAAAACACACATCATCGTAGATTTACACAACATTAGGGACAATAACAATATCACAAGGACTAAATCGTATTATTAAAATCATTATTTTTTATTAAATGTTTTTCATTCAAAGTCATAATTTAGTTGTCATTACTTACCAGAGTTATTGTATTTACTGTATTGTAGCTTTTGTAAATACTTTATGCAAGCAGTTAAACTCACAGTGAATAACAAAACTCAGAATAGTGTAAAGTGCTGAACAATATCAGTATTTACATCTGCAAGTCAAAAAGGATCTTTATTTCAACGTGAGATTGATTCAAACGTTAGGAAGAGACTGATGAATTTCTCTCAAGGAACATTGCCAGTGAAGTATTTATGCATTACTCATGTTCATCATATATCATAGCAAAAATATTACATTAAGTAAATTATATTAAGAGGCAGTTTAGAGGCAATTACACTGTCAAGAACAGCAATTAAAGATCAATGAGATGATTTGACGTACCAGATATTCAAATAAATTCAGAACAAATGAGACAGCTACTAAAAAGAAGCACTTAAAAAGAACAAAACAAAAATAATGTCAAAAGACTAACAACCGAAAAGAATATTAAAAGACTAAAAAAAAAATCTAAATGAAAGTCAGTGCTGGTTATGTAGAAGTTGGCAGATTCCCTTATGGAACTAGAGCTGTGATGTGTGTGTGTGTGTGTGTGTGTGTGTGTGTGTTTATTTGAGCATGCTCTGCAGCATGGCAGTGGCGTACGTGGGTCGGGCCTGCCTGCTCTCGATGGCGTTTTTAAGGTACTGAATGCCTCCACAGCGTTCCCAGAACTCCTCAAACTGGCGCGGCAGAATCTCAGCACCACGCTTCCGAGTCAAACCAGTCTCCTCCAGACTCAGCTCACACATCTCCATATCATCCTTACCTATAAACACAAAAACAGACGTCACACATTAGGAACTAATCTAGAAATGAAGCGATATACTGGCTAATATTATCTATTTATACTTGCCAGTATTCAAACAGCTACAATGTAAAACATCTCGGTTACATATGTAACCCTCGTTCCCTTCGCTCCAACCCCTGCTGCAAAAATGACAGCACGACTCTGATCGGGCATCTCCGAGGGTCTTCTCGGTGAGAAAAACAACACTCGACGAACAGGTTCCACTTCAAGGCGTAAGCGCGTCTCGTAGATGGTGCTCATGCCAAAGTAATGGTGTCTACTACATCTTGGGGTAGGTCACCTAGAACCTCCGCGTCCCATCCAGGGACCAGATATGAAGTTTCTAGTGGTCTGGAAGGATCTAGGTCCGATGCCACAGGGTGCCCCGTCTCTGAGTCTCAATAGATCCTTCCACAGAGGAATCCACCAGGGAGGGGCTGTCACGAGGAGCATTAGTTCTGGGAAGCAGGTCCGATTGGGCCAGCCACAAGCAGCACCTGTTCCTCCTCGTCCTCCCTGATCTTGCACAGCGTCTATGCAAGAAGGCTCACTGGGGGAAACGCATACTTGGCCCCGCGGCCAGCTGTGTGCCAGTGCGTCCGTGCCGATCTCTCGGGCAGGGAGTAAAACAACTGGCAGTGAGAGGTCTCTGGAGAGGCAAACAGGTCTACCTGAGCATCTCCGAAACGTCTCCAGATCAGCTGGACCGTCTGGGGATGGAGTCTCCATTCTCCGGGAAGCGCAACTCGTGACAGCTCGTCGGCCGAACAGTTGAGCAGGCCCGGAATGTGAATGGCACAAAGCAACCTCCGATGCTTCTGACTCCAGAGGAAGAGGTGGCGGGAAAGTTGCGATGGGAGCGCAGATCACCTTGTCGGCTGAAGTTCGGTTGCAGTGTTGTCTGTGCGGACCAGCATGTGCTTGCCTCGTAAGCACCCTCAGAGACGGTTCAAGGCACAGCGCACTGATAACAACTCTAGGCAGTTGATGTGCCAATGCAGTTGGGGGCCTGTCCATACCCCCGACACTGTATGCCCAACGTACGTGGCCCCCCAGCTGGTGGTAGAGGCATCCTTGTAACCAACAGCATACCTGGAGACCTGTTCCAGGAGCACTACCACCCGGAGAAACGCAAGGTCTGACCACGGGCTGAAGGTTTGGCGGCAGGCTGGTGTAACTCGGAACTGGTGAGTGCCACGCTGCCACGCCCACCTCGAGACTTAGCCATGGAGCCAGTGGTTTTTTTTTTGTTATCAACATTTTTTATTTTTCATACATAACATCGGAGTCAGTGTTGAAGCGGTCTCATATGAAGCAGTCCGAGCGGCGTGGCAGCCGCTGCAGCTGCCATAGGCCCCAGGAGCCTCTGAAACTGTTTCAGTGGGACCGCTGTCCTGCTTTTGAACATATTCAAGCTCAAAACCGACTGAGCACGTTCCTCCGTGAGGTGTGCTTGTCTGTTTGACCGAATCCAACTACATACAGGACAAGAGATCCTCTGCGTCGGGGAGAGTTTGTTCTTTTCCCAGTTGACCCGAAGGCCCAACTGGCTGAGGTGCGAGAGCACCAAGTCCCTGTGTTCTCACAACTGATCCTGAGACTGAGATAGTATGAGCCAGTCATCGACTTCGTACTGATACTAGGGGTGTAACGATACACGAATCGCGGTTGAATGATTCACGGGCATTTTCCAAATGGAAGTGATCATCCCTATCCCCTTGGAGTGGGGACTTGGGAGTGAGCAGGGCACGTGCGTGTCATTATGTAATCGTTTGGAATGCACTTGGTGAAGGGAGCGTAATTTCCTCATTATCTTCAGCTGGGATGTTCCCGTGACAACGCAGCATGGTGTGCGTCAGCAGATTCGCTGGCGGACAACCGCATAAAAAAAAAAATACATTTCATAATTTAAAAAGTTTTATATATATTATTTTTATATATTATATAGCATATTTTAAAAACTTTTAAAATATAAAATGTATGTTTATTTGCAACAGTTATGCTAACAACAATAAAAGACTATTGACATTTAAACAGCGACATCTGCTGGCACACCGTGCTGCGTTGTCACGGGAACATCCCAGCTGAAGATGAGGAAATTACGCTCCCTTCACCAAGTGCATTCCAAACGACTACATAATGACACGCACGTGCCCTGCTCACTCCCAAGTCCCCACTCCAAGGGGATAGGGATGGTCACTTCCATTTGGAAAATGCCCGTGAACCGTTCAACCGCGATTCGTGTATCGTTACACCCCTAACTGATATGCATTTCCTTAAAACGCAAACTGAAGAAATGGTCTGTGGCGTGGAAGGATCGAAACAAGAAAGTACGCATCCCTCAGGTCGATCGCTGCAAACCAATCTCAGGGACGGATGCATTCGAAGATGCATTTCTGCATGAGCATCTTGAACGGTAGCTTGTAAAGGGCCCGTTTCAAGACACAAAATCGGTCATAGCCCACTGCCTTTCTTGGGTACAATGAAGTAAGGGTTGTAAAACCCCTTCTTCATATCTGCTGGAGGGACTGACTCTATTGTGTCCTTCGCCAGGAGGACTGCGATCTCCGCACTCAAGACAGGGGCATTGGCTGCCTTCACTGAATTGAAGTTGAAGCCCCAGAACTTGGGGGGACGCCGGGTGAACTGAATGGCATAGCCAAGTCTGATGGTCTGAAGGAGCCATCGGGACGGACTGGGAAGCGCTAGCCAGGCTCCCAGATACAGTACAAGCAGCACCAATGGAACCACCGACGTACCTGCAGTGGGGCAGCGAGGTGGAACGCAGGGACCCAGCCCGGGCGGCTCATTGGCGGTTGGGCAGAGGGTGCGTGAGTAGGGCCTTTGATGATGCTCTCGAACCACCCGCTGCTTCCTGCTGGCAAAAGACGAGGAAGAATGTGGTCCGGGTTTGGTCTGTCCGCAACTCTTCGTGTCCTTTTGGGACCCAGAGATCCGCTCTATTGTCGAGATTTTTGGAAACAAAGATTCTCCACCCAGCCCTCTTCCGGGGGAGGGAGAGGTACATTCACCATCTCCCGAAGAGCAGTTCCCTCCCTCTCTGAGTCGCCCATCTCGGGGCCTCTTGCTCTTCCGCTTACTGCCAGGTTTGACAGGGGGCCAGGACGGGCAAGGAGGCCTGCATATGCCCAGCTCCACGGGGCTGCTTGGCTGGAGGCTGCTGCAGACGCGGTGCAGGAGCGGGGGCGGATGTAGGGGAATGCCCTCGGCGACGAGCAGGCTGGGGCACTGTGGCCGGCGGAAGGGTGGAGGCAGCACCTGACCGCCGGGGCAGGACGAGATCGCCTCATTCTGCTCCTGTGCAGCCAAGAACTGCTGGGAAATGTTCTCAACTGCGTTGCTGAAGAGGCTGGTCTGGGACACGGTGGCCTTGAGGAACCGAACTTTGATGGCGTCCCCCATGTCAACCAGACACAGCCAGAGGTGGCGCTCCTGGACCATAAGTGTGGAAATCACACGACCCAGAGAACTCGTGATGACCTTTGTCGCTTGGAGCACAAGGTCAGTTGCAGTTCGGAGCTCTTTCAGAACTTCTGGTTCATGACCACCCTCGTGCAGGTCCCTCAGTGCTTTAGCACTCGAGCCCTACCCTCTCTGCGGCCCAGGAAAGCATAGCAGTCATTTTTGGATCAAATTCAGGCATTGCTACCTTCCCAGAGGGTGGCAGCGCAGCCGAATCTTCCTCTCCTGAAAGCTCAGACTCATCCTCCGATGCAGCAATCGACATCAGATCGTCGGGAGGAGCACCAAAGGATAATGTTCACATGTTCCTTGTAGAGGGCCCAACACATTCCTTTGGCAGATTAACTGGTTGCGGAGTGCAAGAGGAGCGATGGTCCCCCAAGGGTTGGTCAACTCCGAAATAGTCATCTTCCTGCAATGAGAACATGACTCATCCACGAACGCCACCTCAGCATGCTTAATGCCCAGGCATGTGAGGCAGCGATCGTGACCATCACCCGATGCCAGGTAATCAAATCAGTGATACGGGTGATACGTTGTCTATAGCAAGACACAGTGTTGTCTTTACAAAAATGCACACGTGACTGCTCTTTTAGGGAAAAAATGCTTTTAGCATGCTGAAGTGCACAAGGGAGATGGCTTTCTGCAACACAAACACGGGGTAGTGCAGCCTGATGTGTGAAACCCACTCAACACGGGAAACCACCACCGCTGAAGCGCCATACCGCCAGCACCAAGAAGCTCCAAAGAGCGCGCTGAACTCGTTCAGTCTTCTCTGTAAAGTAGTCAGGAGCAGAACTATGTGATCGCTTGGCTCCGAAGCAAAAAGCTGAGTAAGCATTGCACCTGCTGCCTAATTATACTCGCTCTACGATCAGCGGCAGCTCGAAGTAGATTGGTCTCTCTAAGCGAGATCCCATTTTCGCCGGGCAATACCGACGTGACATCGAGAGTGACCAACTGAAAGGGAACAATAAAGTTCTATGTGTTTCTAATGAAATCTAGATTCTAATGATTCTAGTGAACAAAATATAAAATGTGAAAAAAGTACTTATTACAGACAACAACAATTTTAGCCATGCTGTATGCAAAAAGTAATAAACTCAAAAGTACAGTACAGTGATAACAATAAACAACAAACTCCATACATTGGGATGTTTGTATCAGAGCATTTTTGAGTATGACGGCTATCACTAAATGAGGAAATTCATTAGTCTGATACCACTATTACTTCAAGTGCATCCCTATATTAAGTAAGCAAATTGGACTGAAAAATAATAATAAACCCCCAGCGTTGCCAAAGCTATTGCTGAAACTGTTGCTTGTCAAGCTACTCATAATTTAAGACAGTTCAAAACAGTTAAATGTAATCTGATCATATAATTTAATATCATGAATATAGAATTTTTCTTTTTAAGTAACGTAATTGTTTATTAGTAATTAGTATTTATTTTTATTTTTTTGCAAAAGACAATGAGGATTTCAATAACAGTAACTGCATTAAACAGGTACTGCTACTATGTGACTCATCTATTTATAACAGTGTGAACAGCACAATATTTTTGAAATTCAGATTTGGGATACTTTCATATGTGGCCCTAAATCAGATTCAGGTCTGATGTTTGCAATGAGACCTGAGTCAGAACGGTCATAACATTCAAGAGCGACATTCGCCATAATTCTGTGCTGACGGGAGTCACTCCAATGATTTTACATACCGGTAGTTCTTTGATCACTCAGTGAACATGACAGACATGAGACAGTGAGGTGTTAAACTCATAAGTATTACAGTGACAACTCCACAAGCTTAACATAAGAAGTCAAACAGTAAATATTTAAAAAAACTCTTTTTCCTCATCTTTGCCCTCCTTCACTGGATTCACTGGCTTTCACGGCACATCAGCTTATAAATGAATGCACACACGTTTACTTAACACACTTACTTGTGGTGAACAGCCAAACACAAGTTTGTATCCGAGCATTAAATGGTAATAGCGCACTAACGCTTGCAGTGTGAACATAGCCTATTTTAACTCACCTAAAACTGATGAACCGCCACATTTAACTACACATTACCATATTAAATAAAATTATTTGTTAATACAAAATGCTGAGAATGATCTGAAAGACTTTCCTCAATACACTCGGCTGTAAAGATGACCGTATAAAATAATTCAACCAAAAAGTAGTGATGTAATGAGTGATGTTGCTCTGCACCAATCTCACTATTTTACAATTTTGGAAAAACTGGAAAAACTGATGCAGTTACCAATATACTGAGTATCTCTATCAGAAATAATTCACTGAAACCAACAGCTTCTCTCAAGAGCCAAGTGCTGTGAGAAATTAAATGAGGTAACGGCAATGAACTGACATCTCCAAATGAGAGAAAAAGAAGTGAATCAGACCTGCCACCAGCAGAATGGGGTGTTTATCCGGGTGCAGCTCCATCTGTCTGGCAATCCAAGGCCCATCAAAGTGTGCGTACCACCATCCTTTCTTCTTGTTCTGAGGGTCTTTGTAATGGTCTCCTGGTCGGATGAAGGGAATGCGAAAGAAGCGCTGCTGTCTGTTTATGACGATCTCTTGCTGACGGGGCAGGACAGGCACAACCGGGTTCTGTTGGGCTGCAGGAGGACGATGGGATGACAACAAGAGTGTTAATAGTGTTACAAAAACACCCAAACAGCCATAGCAAAACGTATATTATTAAACTATTAAAGAAACCTAAAAAAATTATGTTCAAAATAAATAAATAAATCTATCACAATTTCCACAAAAATATTAAGCAGCACAACTGTTTGAGAAATGTTTTTTGAAAATCAAATCAGCATATTACAAAGATTTCTGAAGGATTATGTGACACTGAAGACTGGAGTAATGATGCTGAAAATACAGATTTGATCACAGCAATAAATTACATTTTAAAATGTATTACAATAGAAAACAGCTATTTTCAATTGTAATAATATTTCACAATATTACTGTATTTGTGGTCAAATAAATGTAGCTTTGGTAAGTAGAAGATTCTTCTTAAAAAAACATTATATATTTAAAATAGTTAGGAAAGCAGCAGGGAAAGGGATATTTTCTTTATTGTAAATATTGTTTTCTATTGACTTTGTTAAGTGAGTGAGTTAGGCTAAATATCGGATGTTTTTCCTCTTTATATTTCATTAGGTCCTTTAGTTATGTTTTGGGGAGTTAGTCATCTGTTGGTTTATTTTTTGGCCTTACTCACCTATGAAGCCTTGGCTTCCAATTATGTCGACTATTAAAAAAAAAACCCACACAACAAATTATTTCTCTCTACAGTATCTAATTTGCATTTCATCCTGACCCTAGATCCAGACGATCTCAGCTTTTAAAGGAGATCTCCAGTGAGATGTTTCTTACCATAGTCTGTGACGACTTTCGGTGCTCTCTGCTCATCCTGAGTGTTGCGTTTCTTGTTCTTTGACTTCCACGCGTGATAGACCTTCAGTCTGCGGTGAAACTCCTCACGACACGCAGCTAACAACTCGATATCTAGATGGATATTGTAAAAAGAAAGTTGGAAACTGAAATAAAACAGACATTTACATTATCCACAATTTTACCCATCAATACAGAATTAAGTTCATTTTAAGCTGATAATGTGTAAGTAAAATATTTTCCCCATCAGATTATATGCTATGTTTCTGGTTCATAATCATAAAAAAGAACCTGAAAATAAAAGTTTTCACTATTTCACTATTCTGTGTGTGGCAGCTTGAGTGCAGAAACGAGACATACCAAATACTGTATTTACTTGAATTGTTATTCTGAAAATATAATTTGTAAAGAAAATATCTATGAAATTGGATAAAAATGCAAATAGAAGCAATTTCATGTGTGGTTTGGACTCTTAGACTGCTGTATACTGTCATAAACGTAAGTAAAAAAGCAAACAAACATAGAACAACAATATATTTCATATTCATATGCATTCATTAAAAAAAACGAACAAAAAATGTCTTACCACAGGATGTATTGATGGTGTCCCGCAATTCAGCATATTTCCACTTGCTGAGTTCATATTTCTTCACATCAACTTGAGCATTTGTGGCAGCCACCTGTGGACTTCTTAATCCACAAAAAAAAACAAAAAAAAAAACACACATATACAGTTATACAACAGATATAATTTCCTACTGATCTGACTCTTTAGGTCCTTGCACACCGAGTCTGAAATTTTCGTCCGAATTCTTCGCACGTTAAAAAATGAATACGACCTCTCGTTGTGTCAATCACGTTTACACACTGCCTCCGAAACTTTCGTCCGTCATAAAAAAATTCAGATCAGGTTTGATTTTCAGCTTTTTCGCATCCGTAACAAGCATTTTGATAGGAAAGGATGACGAATACGAAAAAAGACGCATTCGAAAATTTTGGACTCAGTGTGCAATGACCTTTACTCTTTTGACAAGGTATAAAAA
The DNA here is from genome assembly GCF_012432095.1 of Onychostoma macrolepis. NCBI lineage: Eukaryota > Metazoa > Chordata > Actinopteri > Cypriniformes > Cyprinidae > Onychostoma > Onychostoma macrolepis. The sequence goes on along the minus strand of NC_081174.1, from coordinate 1,189,772 downwards.
CAAAAAAACTTACCAATTAAAAACATAACAGATACTATACAGTATGTATGTACTGTACAGTATCTTTTATCTTTTTAATTTTAATTAATCAAATTTACAAAACCCCTTAATTTATAAAACTTAATCAAACACATGCTAATAAACAGTATTATTTAATTATTGCAACAAAAATTGAATTGTAAATGGTATCAGAGATCTGTCAAAGAAAACTAAAATTTATACAAGCAATAACAGGAAATCAATTTCAGAAAAAGAAAAAAAAAGAACAAATTAGCATTTAATTAAATTACAAGGAAGGAACATTAATTCACAGACAGAAGTAATAAAAGAACAAGTGACTCTGGAATCATTTTGGCTAGCAAAATATTGTGTGAAATATTGTGATTGGACTGAGGATGATCAGAATGATTCAAATTTTATGCAGTTTTAGGCTTCAACAAGGTAATTTTGTTTTTATTTCAGTGAATAATGTTCTGATTTTTTGGTTGTTTATATCTGTGGTGCCAACAACAAACCCTTCTACCCACCGAGCCAGAAGATCAGACATTTCCTTGGCCATTTCCTCCCTAAAGGACATGATTATTGGACCATGGTACATGTTAGTATATTACGTCATCAGTAAACTGCTCACAGGATTTTCCATCTGTGCATTTGACTAACTAGGATCCAATAAACTGACGCATAGTTACTGTTTTGATGCAAGTATGCCTGAACGTCATGATTTCTGGTGATTGTCTGGTAAGACTGCTACGACCCCAGTGACCGAAACAGACTGTGAATGATTTTAAACCCTCTACATAGGCTGCAAGCTAGATCCATTTTACATTCATGAAATGTGAAATGTGAAAATACATGGGACTTTTTCACAAAAAGTTTACAAAGTGTCTAATGTTTTTAAATTAATCTAAAAACGATCAGTAAAGAATAAAGATTTAAATAGGAGACATAGTAAAAAATGTAACCTACATGGTCAAGCTCTTGAGTTTTTGTGATGGTGGTGCAGCACTGTAAAAACAGACAGGAAGAGCATTAAATAGAGTGACGGAGAAACTAAGTCTCCGCCGGTAATTAAACAAAATCCCACCACCTTTAATGCTTTCTAAGAATGCTCCAGGTTCGAGACAAGGGAAAGGGGTCAAACCTTGAGGAATTAAAATATGCTTGACATTTTGACATATTTGAGTTTACAGTGCTATAAAGTTTAAAGTTTTAAAAGAACAGCATTTATTTGAAATCGAAATCTTTTGTAACATTATAAATGTCTTTCTGACTAACTTTTGATCAATTCGCATGGATTCTGCAGCAAAGATTTTAATTATTATTACGAAGAAATTTTGTCTAAATTGTTATGTTATCTAATTAACATCTGGCTCTGCCTCGGCAGCTGACTTCCATTAGAACCGGATTACAGTATATGCGACTTCTCTTTGTTTTGACTCACAGATGCTGCCATTAAGTTAAACTTGCATTGAACCCAGAACATTCCTTTAACCTGCAGCTATATGACTGTGTTTGTATGACAAGAAGAAACACTCTAACACAGAGGTCCCCAACCACCGGGTCGCGACCCAGCACCGTGGAAGAGTTGCTACCGGGTCGCAAGAACGTTCTGGGAAAATGTTTATAGATATGACACTCTGTTATTTATTGCGCGTTAATGATTGTTCTAATTATTCTGTATTTTCATTGTATGCGATTGCTATGGAGTAGCAATTTGACAATGTCATGTAAATTAAATGTTTAATTAGTAGGGATGTAACGATATTATCAATATCGTGATATCGCAATAGTAAAATTAGTCTCGATATCATCGCGGTCACATGACGATATTCCAGTTACGCTTTATTTTCACGGCAGATGATGGACCCTTTTCACTAGATTTGTAGTGAGATGGGAGTTGATTTTCATTTATTTTACAGTGCAATTGTTTTACAACATAATGGCTATTACTGTCGTCGTCATTGTTGTTGTTATTATTATTATTATAATATTCTAATTTGTTTGGCTTCCTAAAACACCAGTGTGAATTTAATTTAGACTGAGACAGTATACCACAACTTAAAAGAAGGTTGAGTCCTCTTTAAAGTTCAGGTAGAAGGTTTTTTTCTGACTTAAGTTTTCTTAGTTAGGAACATGGGTTGGAGCTCTTAATTTTGAACTCTCAAAGTGCATTAGATAGAATAGTTTAACTTTAAAATGTACAAAATTGTCATTTTTTCACCATTCTTCATTTGTCTTTTTTTTTTTTATAAATCGCATTGTGGACTTCATATCGTGATATTATCGTATCTTAAGATTTTGATATCATTACATCCCATACATATATATATATATACACACACACACACACACACACACACACACACACATACATATATACACACACACACACACATATATACACACACACACACACACATATATACACACACACACACATATATACACACACACACACATATATACACACACACACATATATACACACATATACACACACACACGTTCGTTTTTGTGAAAAGTGGGGACATCCCATAGGCGTAATGGTTTTTATACTGTACAAACTGTATGTGCTATTGCCCTACACCAACCCTACAACTAACCCTACCCCTTTACAGGAGACTTTCCTTCAACTTTCCCCAAAAACCTCATTCTGAGTGATTTATAAGCGTTTTGAAAAGTGGGGACATGGGTCAATGTCCTGAAAAGTCACCTTCTCCTTGCAATACCTGTCATACCCTTGTCATTATACAAATCTATGTCCTGACTTTTCACAAAAACGCGCACACACACACACACACACACACACACATACATACACATAACACCCCCCCACCCAGCTGTTCCACGAGAATATTTTCAAAACGTAACTGGTCCGTGGTGTAAAAAAGGTTGGAGACTCCTGTGTAAAGGTACATGTATTGTATTATAATGTGTTTTGTTCCTCAGCCCACTGGCGTCAGTATGATGTGAGATTGCTCTACGGGGCACGTTTAGCTGTAGGGTAAACATCTGAAGTAATGCTATTTGCTGCAGAGCTGGCAGCGGCGTTCAGAGGGACACAAATACCTGCGCAGTCCGGCGTCCACAGGTGTCTCCTCCGGGATGAGCTCAGCCTCGCTCTGAGCGATCCGCAGGGCCAGCTCTCGGTCTCGCCGCTCTTGCTCCAGCACGGCCTGTTGGCCCGCCTCCTGCTCCCTCTCCGCCTGCAGCTGCAGCTCCATCTCCTCCTGACAAACACGCCAGCAGAGACACTCGTCACAAAGCAAATCTGCTGCTCTATCAAAGTCTCATTACTAAAGGCCTGTTCACAACAACACAGCATGCTTTCAAACAGCTATTCAGATTTGTTTTGGATTCGCAATGGTTATGCTTATCAATCAACCCCAAATACAAGAGTACAGAGACAAGATAGCCGCTTCTGGATTCTTCCTCTGCAATAGGGTGCTGCTCCAAATGAATGTATAAATATTTTCACAAGAGTTATGAGATTGGCTATACTGGAAATCATCATATGGAAAGACCTAAAAAAGGCTAAATAATCTTATTCTCATAGGTGCAAAAACACAATTTTTAATAACAGCAATCCAAAATACACAGCAGTTAAGAAACATTCCTGGCCAGGAAATCGGCAGGTGCGACTAAAGGTTCATTTTAGACCCTGCTCAGGGGTGAACGTGAAGGGAAAACGCAGAAGAAATAATGTGACGTATAAAGCTGAGGTCACCTGCAGTCTCCTCTCCTCCTCCTCTCTTTTCTTGCGCTCTTCCTCTTCCTGTTTCCTCTTCAACTCCATCTCGGCTTTCCTGAAACAGACAGAAAGACGGAAGCTTCAGCAGAGCTGGATACGAAATTAGTGACAGATCTTTTCTTCCACATTGTGCTGTACATCCAAGTGAGATGAGTTATCAGAAAAAAAAGTAGGGCAGCACTTGGTTCTGTGCATCTTAGAGATTAAGCAGACTCGTCACCAGAGAGAAGCTGGACATCTCCCCGGAAGATTGAGTTATGATGTTTTAATTATAGTTCCATAAAACATGTGTCTATATGAATAATAAGATCTATCATATGCATTTATAATATTCACAAAATGATCTATAATATGCATTTGACCTGAGAGCTACAGTGGATAGATTTTCAGTGATTTACTATTAGGTGACTATTGCAAGAGTCATATGTACTTTAATGATAGTTTGATGGTGCTTTATGGTCCTCGTCCACTTTCATTATAAAAAAAAAAAAATCAGGGTTAGGAACGACATGATTTCTGTCATCTGTTAATCCTGCTGTATACTCACAGGCGTCTTTCCTCTTCCTCTTGTTTGCGCTTCTGCTCCTCTTCCTCACGTCTCTTCCGCTCTCTTTCCATTTCGTCTTGGATGCGTCTCAGACGCTCCATCTCCTCCTCCTCCTGTTTCTTCTTCTGCATGGTGCTGAGTAGCTCCTGCGAGCGTGTGACCAGAGCCTGGTGCTCATGGTCGATGTCTATGCGGCTCATTACAGTGCTCTAGAGAGAGGAGACAGTACAGGATATGCTTCTTCATCTGCAGCTCTTGTAGGTTAAACGAGGAACAGGGACTTGTTTGGGACAGGACTTTTTTAACTCTCTGATACACACCTTTATCTTGCGTATGTGGGCGTTGATAGAGGAATCGAGTTCCTGCATGTGTTTGCTCATCTCCTGTTTTCCCTCCTTTAGTCCAGACACCACCTCATTCAGCTTCTCCATCCTCTTCTTCAGGTTATGTGCCTTCACCAGCCCATCGATCCTAACACACACACACACACACACACACACACACACACATGAATGCTTTTCACTCCTACTCAAGTATTCCTGAGCTTTCACCAGTTTCACACGCAGCATCTGTGACGTATTGAAGATGACCACAGAAAGTCATTTCAGATACACTACTATTTAAAGGTTTTGGAAAGACATCGCTTTCACTCGCCAGAGTTACATTTATTTGAATTAAATGAATTACAGCAAAAACTGGAATATTCTAAAATATTATTTTAAAATAACAATTTTGATATATAGTTTAAATTGGGATGGAAAAGCTACATTTACTCCAGTCTTCAGTGTCACATGATCCTTCAGAAATCATTCTAATATGCTAATTTGCTGCTCAAGAAACATTTCTGATTATTATCAACTGTTGTGCCGCTTCATATTTTGAAGAAACCGCTGTACATTTTTTCAGGATTCTTTAACGAATAGAATGTTCAAACAAATGCCATTTTTAAAGAAACTGAAATATTTTGTAACATTATAAACGTCTTTATTGTCACTTCTGATCAATTGAATGCATCCTTGTTCAAAAAAAAAAAAAATCTTTAAAAAGAACCTGACCTAAATGTGTTAATGTAATTAATGTAGTAGGAGTTTTCTTCAAGTTTTACCAAACAAAATGTAACCATGTTTATTTTTTAACTCGTCATTTAAAATACTGAATTGTATAGACCAATTTCGGTGTTTGCAAACAGTGATGGTTTTTGTGGGCGGAGCCTATCTAGTGATTGAAAACGACAGTTTTAACGTAGCAGTCTATGGAAGCCATGGAGTAAATGAATTAAAAAAAAGGTCATTTTGAGTTTATATTTAATTTTTTTTTTTTTTTCGCAATTCAAAGATTATATCACACAATTTTAATATGAAAAATCAACTCGAGTCAATCTCTCTTTTCCCCTCGGCTCATAATCATGTGTTTATGTCCCACACTTTTTCCTCAGAATTGACAAACTCTCAATTGCTGGGTTAAATCGAGTATGAACTAGGAGATATAAACTTGCATTTGTGAGAAATAGTCAGAATTGTAGGTAAATGTTATGTAAAATGTTATAGGTTTAAATAGTATTTCATGCTGTAACTGTAGGACTAATAAAATATGTCCCCTATGAACTGCATATTGTGAATATTACGTAGACCTAATGTTTAAAGCAAATTTATGCTTTAAGAGAGTAATCACAGCTGTTTTCATCCTAGACTGTCCGTTTAAACATCTGCGTTTAGCTTCAAATGGCATCTTTGAGAACAGTATTCTATAAATCAATACTGTAAATATTCTATAGTTGCCTGCTAGATTTATAGTAAATCAATATAGAATATAGTAACTGAAAGCATGCCACTATTTCCCATCACTAAGAAACACTGAAGAGGAGAGGAAGTGCCACCCACCGGGGTTTGTGTTTCCTCTTGCACAGCCACATGCGAACTGTCTTCTGCATCTGGATACACGCTTTGGCTCGGTACAGCATCTTGTTTTTCACTGACAGAGCAAAGAGAAAAACATTAAACAACTCAAACTGAGGGCAAGTCCCTTTACTGCTTTATTTATCAATTTATGTAATTATTTACTGCTTGTAATTATTCTTGTTTATTTCTGTATTTATTCGTTAATTCTATTATTATTATTATTTTTTAAATAATAATAATTAGCCAACAAGTACAGGGAATCGGTTCCATTAGCATCCCAAGATGCATCTCCTGATGTCTATGTAAGTCTAGAGTGTGCAAAGACTGAATCTAAACAAAGTGTGGACCAATGGATAAATATTTTCCCCTTCTTCTTCATTTCTGCAGAACTGGTTCCCTTCTGTATGTGTACATAAACTTCAGGTCCTACTTAAAGGGCAACAATCAGTTAGTTACGTACGTTTAATGACGGACAGGGCGCACCACTGCACCTTCTTCCAGCGGCTGCAAATGAGCCATTTATTGACACGTTTCACCAGTTCAGCCAGATGATCTGGATCTGACTTCATGATCTGATCGAACTCTGCAAACTGAGAACATCAAATCAATCAATAAATAGCATGAATTTATGGTCACAATCAGAATAAACAAGATTCCCATCACAAAAATATATTAGTATGAATTCAATCAGAATTAACAATTCCATTGCAAAAGAAAAAAAAAAGAACATTGTCATATTATTAGGACCATTCATATTTTTTCGTTGAGACATTTTCTTTAAAATTGATATTACACTTTTCTTTATCAAAACATAGTTTCTTACTTTTATTTTACTTTGGGGTAAAATATGACCTGCACATTTATCTTCATGAGACACAGGTGGAAAAAATTAAAATTCAATTCAATTCAATTCAATTAAATCATTCATATAAGGAAGATACATCACCTTTCCAGGTCTGAAGAAAACTTTAGTCAAACCAAATTTATAATCATTTTCATTCAGGCCGAGAGCTTTGAACAAAGCCTGTTGAGGAGAGGGAAAAAAACTTTTCAATAATATTACAGAGTGAAAACTTGTTATATGTCCGAGTAGTTGTTTGGAAACCTTACCAGCACACAGAACAAACATCACCCAGCACATGTATTTACACACTGACGGTGTTCATGTCCAGATGAAACACGCACCTTGCAGAAGAGTCGCGGGTCGAGCCGTGTCAGTTTGGCGGGCATGTACTGCTTGTACATGTTGTAGAGCTCGTGGAACGGCGCTCGAGAGGGGAAGCCACCCTGCATCAGATCCAGTACTGACACCATCCCTGAGCAGACAAACACAGAAACTCTCAGACACACAGTCAGAGAACAGACAAGCAGCACACGTGCCAATGAGAATATTAACAGACTTGATCCTGAAGCCAAGAAAGCTTGTGACGTGTAGTAGTCCAGCTGTCTGCTTGCAAATTCTGAATGCGATGTCAATTCGATTGTTTTTTTGATAGCAAAGAAGACTCTTTGTCCCTTGACACTTAAACAATTCACAACCTTGTTGAATTTTAACTCCGTTATGCCTGACAAGTTGAAATAATAGCCTTACATATCTAATTTTTTTTTTTTAAATGGAACAGTTTATGGAATCTTTAGTCAAAATCTTAAAAAATAAATAAAAGATTGCATTGATTTTGTGAAGGAGCAAGTGAAAGAGAAGAGACCGGACAAGTAACCTGATTAAAATGTCAATAACAAACAATAACTAGGGCAGCACTGAAACTCTGGCGATCAATGATTCAGTGAGCCATTCAAAAAGATTCAAAAAGTCACTTGTCAACTAGTTAAAGGGCACCTATTATGCAAAATCCACTTTTACATGGTGTTTGGACATAAATGTGTGTTGGCAGTGTGTGAACACAACCACCCTACAATGATAAAAATCCACCCACTCCTTATTTTTTAATCCCATTAAACCAAAGCAGTCTTATTAGGCAAGCAGTTTTGATTCTCAAAGCAATATGACGTCACATTGTTTTGGCCCCGCCCACGGCCGCTGACTGACAGTCATTGCCATAGTTTCCGCCATCAGCGATTAGCATTAAATAATGGGTAGTCGACACATTGCGGGTCCATGAGCTTCCCACCCTCACCATAACATAATAAATATCACATAAAAATTTTTCATTTAGTCTATTAATTAATATGAGGTCATAAAAGCTGCACTCATAATAAATAGCTACTAAAACACTGTTAAAATAGTTCTAGGTGGATTTTCGCATGCCGCACCTCAGGACACGTCCATTTGAGCTTGAACTTGAAAGTGCAATCAAAATTATGTAAGAAACAATGTAATGACACTGGCAGCTCTGTGTAATGTGATATGTTTGCAGGTAAATCATGCTGCACTGTGTGTGTGTGTGTGTGTGTGTGTGTGTGTGTTAACCTGAGCACTGTAGTTGAGACAGAATCTGAGCGCCCTCAAACCGATGGCTGACCATCTTCAGATTGGGCTTCACACAGCGGACAAAACTTGAACCCTGAAACACAGCACAATCATGACCTGCTGTAATTCACAAAAACAAGGCATCTTTTTGAGCTAATATATGTAGCAACATTTAGCATTTAGCTAAAACTGAAAACAACAACAAAAATCAACGTTGAGCTTGATGACTCACAGTACTGTGCAGCTTGTCCAGAAGAATATTCAGTTGTGTCTGTAAGAGAAAAATATGAAAAACTAAACCACATCTTCTTAATACACACACACACACACATATACATATATATTAGGGGTGTCAACGTTAATGCGTTAATGCATGCGATTAATCAAAAAAAATTTAACGTGTTAATATTTTTTTAACGCGAATTAATCGTGTGATAAGGTTAGACCCCAACTTCTTCCCGTCATCGCAGCACGGAAGATTATCTATCATTGAGTGATGAGGGTACAGCACCAGTGTTGCCAGGGTAACATTAGCGGCACAAGTGGGCTATTTTGAAAATACAGTCGCGGGAAAAATTACAGAGCCGTGGGTTGCGGTTTTTTATATTATACTGTCATGGCCAAAAATATTGGCACCCTTGGTAAATATGATCAAAGAAGGCTGTGAAAATTAATCTGCATTGTTAATCCTTTTGATCTTCTATTTAAAAAAAAAATCACAAAAATCTAACCTTTCATTAGATAATAAGAATTTAAAATGGGGGGAAATATCATTATGAAATAAATGTTTTTCTCAAATACACGTTTGATTTTTGCAAACGGCTCTGAAATCGCAAGCCTGCAGAATGCACATGACTTTGAATGTGCAGTGCTCACATTCATTAAATTAAATAACAGTCTTCTGAAGTTTAATAGTGGCAGTAGGCCATATCGCAACTCCTGTTTTTCTGTCCCCAAGACTTCTTTAATGAGAATGAAAACCTTTGTTATACCATTTAAGTTTCGAGACTTTTTAAGAAACTGCAGGAACACTGAACATGTCTGTTCAAGAGGCTGACCTTGAATTTGTTGCCTACACTGATGAAGCTCAGTTTGCCGGCCTTCTGCTTAGTGTTTTTGGAGTGGTTGGAGTTCTCGAAGAGCTCTCCGATGAACTTATCCTTCGACTCGCTCACCAGAGTCGCCAAGGACGTGTGAAGAGCGTCGTTATTCTTCTCCACAAACCGAGTCTGAAAGAGAGGGAAAACGGTTCACATCACATAGAACAAAATCTTTAAATTCCTTCTCTAGAAAGCAGATGAATTTAAGCTTTCAGGTAAAATGCAGCAGTTACAGCAATAACAATATAAATATTTATAAGTTATTACATGAGGTTGTGCATTACAGTGATGTGCATAAAACTTCCCCAATCATGGTAAAATCTCAGTATCACACACTTAAGTTGTACAGTTTATCTGCCAACTTTAATACAGCGTATTAATATTGAATGCGCGGTCATATGTGTTCCTTATTTATACCTGCTAAATATGCTTTTTTTTTAACTGCATCCTGTGTCTAACAAACTCAGTTCACTCCACAGGCTTCTAATTTGACTCACTGGCCAGGCTGATCATTTATCATGTTGAGGTTATTGTCTCGGCTGTTAACGCCCTCTTGTGTCAGATCCAAAACCTACCAACAGCCCTATCAATGGACACTACACAATTTATTTTGAATTATTGTTTTCAATCAACGGTTTCATTATGGAAAAGGTTATTAAAGCTCTTTTTTTTTTTTTTTTTTTTTAAATACAATTTTCTTTTTCTTTTAATACTTATAATTTCAGTTTAGTTTTATTTAATTATCTTCAGCAATGGATTTGTTGGTTACAATGTAGTTTTTCTGTTTCACGTAACCATTTTTATTTCAACTGTTATTCATTTTAATTTCAGTTTTAGTATTCATAGATCAAGAAAACATTTCAACAGAGACTATTAACAGTTATTTATACAACAGAAGCTGCATCTGGAATAAATACCACTAAAGGAGTGATTTTTTTGCATTTAAAAAAAGAATTGACTTGTGTGTCTGCTACTTTCTGATTCTTGAGCAGTCAGTAAAGAAAAAAAAAAGATTGCACTGATTGTAATAGCCACCTATATTATTCCTGGTAAAAAAACAAAACAAAACAATTTGTGAATGAGTGACACTTTTAGGGTAATTTTAGGTCTTTCTGTTCAATTAATCAATCAAGTTAGACAAAAAATAAAATAAAATACCGAAGATCTGAAAATGTGTCTTGTTTTCGCCCTTAATGGAAAGACCAATGTGTGTGTGTACCGTTTCATAGCAGACTGCTCCAGCAAAGTGTCTTACGATGAAGCCCTCGTCGTCTCTGACGTTCCTGTGCACTGTCAGCTTGGACTTCCTGGGAACCTGTGGGATGGCAGATTTGAAGAATAAAGCCACTAAACTAGAGCGAGCCTCTGAAATGAGATGTAAAGTAAAGCCGAAGCGTGACTCACGGTCAGACGGAAATGGTCCTTGTGTTTGCTGTGGACGGTTTCAGTGAAGTGCTGGTCGCTGGGTTGAGGTAGCCGGTTCTCTTCATCCAAGATATCCAAGATGCCAACTAACTTCGCCTCCACCAAGTCTGAACAGGAGAAGATGCAAAGGCAGATTCATACAATCATCAAGCACATTTAGGCTGCCAGAAGTTTCTGCATTCTGGTTTATTGGTGTGTATAAAAAGGCATACCCCATACGCCCAATGAAATTAGTGTAGTGTAGAGTCACATTAAAAGAAACACACCTATACAGTCCTGATTATCGACGTAATGGACCTCATTGACTCCAAGACCTTCTCTCTGATACAATTCCTGCTCCTGTTAACCGTACACAAGACAACAGACATTAAATCAGTCTGGTTTATGCCTTACAATGGCCAATTTTGACTCAACTCAGCCTAAAATCACATAGCAATTCTAAGCGGTGAAGCATTAAAACAACTCTCTGTTTTGGGTGATTCTATAAAAAAATGGCTTATTTACAGCAAAAAAACTTTGTTTTATAATGAACGTCATAATGAATGGTTTTGTTTTTGCATTTATTAAGATAATACTGTACAATAGTTAGATGGCAAAGACATCAGAAAATGGCTGTAAATTCTGACTAGATGAGCTGCAGTGAATGAGCCACACACACACACACACACACACACACACACGTCAGCTGAAACTCTCACCTCTTTGAGAATGCGCTCATTGAAGAACTGCTGGAGTTTCTCATTACAGTAGTTAATGCAGAACTGCTCAAAACTGTTGTGCTCAAAATACTCTGAGGAAAGAGAAGACAAAAATCAAAAAGTCAGGGTTTGGTTGGCCCCAACCAAACAACTATGATTCAGTCACATGACATTTACTGCTCAAGGGACTCAAAAAAGTGTGTGGAAAAGTGCATTCATGAGCACAGACGGTCTTGTACCAAAGCCAGCAATGTCCAGCACACCGATGAAGTGAGCAGACGAGTCGAAGGGGAAGCACTGGTTGATCCTGGTGACCACATGATCGAAGAGACGGCTGTAGATGGCTTTAGCCAGAGCATCACGAGCACTGCTGGCCTGCTCCACCTTCAGAGGAACCCTGCAGAAGACAACAAGCTGAACGGCTATCCACTGGACTCTCAGTTCAGCTGCTCATCAGAAGACGCGAGCGGCTCTTACTTGATGGCTGTGCCTTTAGCGCCCCCTGCAGTGGTGTGCATGACTCTGGTGGTCAGACTGACCCTCAGATCTTCCTCATCCAGACCCAACAGCTCCGCACAAAACTCTAACGACTGACCGCACGTCTTCTTCAAGACACAGCCTCCTGAAACAGACACACGAACACCAGTCAGTAAATATGAACATTGTCACTTTCATCAACATGTGGTATATGATTAAGCTAATGTGAACTTATTCTGAGAGAAATGTTATAAAATCTACGCTCAGCGCCGAGTAATGGCTTTATTATTTTTTAAGCCTATATGCTTATTGCTTTCTAAAACCATTTTCAACCTTAATTTTCTATCACGATAGTGACTTCTCATTTACTTGCACTGTTTTTATATTTACATAGTAATGTTACATAGGTTCAATAAATCAAACCCTTATATGAAAGGTTTCTGTATTCTAAAAAATAGGCAATGTGTTATTTAGTCCCTTTATTAAACCGCTGCTGTGTGAACAGTTGAGATGTCCTCAAAGTAGGAAATTTCAGGTTTTACTTTCGCTGTGGAAACATTAGGTGTTATTTTATAATAACTTGTGTCATTTACAATAGTACATATCAATAGTGTCAATAATTATATAGTTAATAGTTTTAGATACCACTAATCCACGTCTGGCTTGTGCTTTTATGTAAAATATAATGTCATTTTTTTTTTAAATATACTCACATCATCATATTCTGTCTAACTGGTAACTAACCGATTTTTCTCCAAACTAAACACTTGGATATAAATGTATAAATCCTCCAAGTTTGTAAATACTGTTACAGGCTGGATTATTTTCACTGTCATCATCTTTAAATGAATGAATCACACAAGCTGTTGGCAAGAGGATTTTTAATTGTTAGCACCAAAGCAGTGTGTGTTTAATAACTGAAGCTCTCCGTTTACCTGAGGTGCTTCCAGCCTCCTCGAAATCAATGTTTCCGAGGTGCAAAACCCCAGCCACAACCCTGAACATGTTGAGCTTCTCCGCGTCACCCAGACCGATCTTCTTCATGGCCACACACATTCTGTTAAAGTCGGCATGATCGTCCAGCAGAGGGTCTTTCAGAGGACCTGCCTTCAGATGCTGAGGAGCAACGGAACAGAAACGTGAGTTTATCCAGGAGCCTGACTGCTAATAAAACCCAGCACAGCAACTGCAATCAATTTATTTCCATGTTTTGTTACTCAGTATAACCAAAAGCATACGTGCAGCACAACGCAATCTTGATGTGTGCTTGTAGAACATTTCATTTCCAAACTACTAGCATTAATAGGGATCTGCTCCTCGAGATTTCAGAGCGTAACTGAAGTCCAATTCAGACACAGGAAAATGCTTGTGTAAGAATACCGCATGGCTGCATCTGTGGTGAGAAATTAGTATAGCTGAAACAGTCGGGGCTGCGTTTCCCGAAAGCATCGGAAGCTTGGAAGCCGATCATAGCTCCATTGGTGGCAATGGGTCTATGATGTACTTAGGCTTACGGTGCTTTTGGGAAACGCAGCCCTGACCCGTTCATGAGCACGTCATCTTGACCGTGTAGTCGTGCATCAAGCAGCTTCATCGGTTTGATGGTGGGGATCACACTCATTCAAAAGAATCCACAACGCTACAACATGAAACTCATGACTGTCATAGACTCCACGTCAGTGACCTCAGGTTGTAAACTCAGATGAAACGGAGTAAAGCTGTCACTTAAATATGCTGATATGCTGTTGTTCAGTTTCTCTAATAAACTATTAGACTGCTCCCCGGGCGCCGCAGCACTGGCTGCCCTCTGGGTGTGTGTTCACCGTGTGTGTGTGTGTGTTTGTTCACTACGCACTGCTGTGTGTGTGCACTTGGATGGGTTAAATGCAGAGCACAATTTCCAAGTATGGGACACCATTGTCAAATAACAAAGGGTCTCCCAACCGGTTTGGGGGCTGAGGAACTGTGTTCATATCACTGTGATAGAAAATGTAACAGTTTTCATTTTATTATGATTTTTTTTTTAAAGACTCTAGTCTTAACCTTGCCTTAACCTCTAGTCTCTTAGTCTCTTAGCCTTGCCATGTTCATACTTATATTTTTTATTAAATTTACTGAAAGATATAAAATGAGGTAAGATCTCAGGTCATAGTAGTTCATCCAAGAAAAAAAGGAAAATAGCAGGTGCATGTGGGTTTTCTATTATTTTTGGTGTCTGATACTCCACACTCTTAATATTGTAAAGTGCACTTGTTGTCCTCAACATTTCTCATGTGAATTTTATTTGGTCAATCCACTGATGACAATGATGATGGTATATCCAGATATAACCCTATTCATTTCTTGAATTATCCAAGTGCAGCAGTGAAGTGTTGGAAGGATTTCCCACGGTTCATTTCTCATCATAAACTGCGTGTGAATTGGGAGTTGTCTCTTTTAGGTGTGATACCTTTGGTGACAGCCACAGATAAACTCTGTTACTACTATTATGACTTTTACAAAATTCCCAAGCCCTCATGACAATCACGAGTCTGATGTAACCGTGTGGATATTTTTAAATGGCAGAGACTTTGCATCACCCAGATGCCTGATAAAACTGAGCCAAAACTATTGTCAATAAATTGATAAGTTGCTGGCATTTTGTTAAAAAAATCTTGAAAGGAAGCTGAAGGTATTTTGGTACACAAATACAGCTGCTAAAGAGAAATGTGTCCTCTGAGAGGAGCAGATAATGCTAATGGACACAAGAACTGCCAGAATAGCAAGAGTGTCACAGTACACCATTAATATCTTTGACCTCAATGTGGTGGATATTAAAAGTACACTAGCAGCCTGCGGTAATACTACTACTACTATTTGTGACAAAAACAGCAATATTAAGAGAACAATATCCCATTACCTTAGGAAAAGCCAAAACAAGCAAGCCAAAACAGTGGAGGGAAATGGCAGTTTCGCTCCCAAGAAATGAAAGTAAGTTTCCCGTTTTTTTACAAGATCTGGGTCAAATATATTTCATATGCTTTTTTCAAGTGTTACATGGAAATGGCAAGAAAAACTTCACACAGACATATGAACTTCACACAGTTCATATGTAACCAGCGTTACCCAGATTTTTGCTTTCTTTTTAAGGAAAGGACCAATCGAAATGAACTAGTATTAAAACCAGAATACTCCTTTAGGTTTGTTAACTATAAGAGATCGATTAAATCAAATGAAACCACTTTCCATGAAACACACAAGTCCACAATTGTAATGATGCAAGTATAACAAACCATGAAACACACTGGACCCAGGTCTTGCATTTATATGACAAAAGGAGAGAAGAAAAGCTAAGCCCCTCTGATTGCACAACACACATATTCACCTTCTCATCCTTTGATGTATCAGACACACAAACAGACACACAACCACAGACAATGATGTTACAAATGATTAGTGCAGCGATTAGATTAGTATGAACATAATCATGCTTGAATTACACACAATATACGGTCATTAACAAAAGGCCTAGTTTCTGAGAATTAAAATCAAGCTGTTAACCAGCAACCAAACACAAGTGTAGACGCTTGCAATGGACAAGATGAATCACTCATGCTGAATCAGTGCTGCCATAAATCCAGAATCACGTCCACCAGTGACCCTCAACTGACCCTTCAAAGACTCTTCTACCACCAAACCAATCACCCACTGTCCCATAATCCAAAACACACACACACATACATATATATATACATACATACATACATACATACATATATATATATACACACACACATACATACATATATATATACATACATACATACATACATATATACACACACATACATATATACACACATACATACATACATATGCATGTATGTATATATCATCTCAGGTGAACAGTGTAAAAATAATATGTAACAGATATCACCATACTTCCCCAGTTGATTGATTACATTAAGAATTGCAATTACAAGTTTTCTGAAATGTTGTTTAAATGAAAATTAGTCATTATTTAAATGTGCAAATTTGCATACAGTTCGTTTCATTTTGAATCTCTCTTTTTATCACTCCATTAATCAGAAAATACAGTCAACATCCAGAAAAGAAAAAAAAATAAAATAATAATCATCATATTTTTAGAAAGAAAAAAAAACATTGTATGTAATATGAATGATGTATGTATAAATCCCTCTCTAAAAGCCTGCATATTACTAACATGTTGGCTGTTTATTAGTACTTATAAAACACATATTCTGCATGACCTTATTCTACATCCCTAATCCTACCCAATACCTAAACTTAACAACTACTGCACTAACTATTAATAAGCAGCAAATTAGGAGTTTATTAAGGGAAAAGTCGTAGTTAATGGTTTGTTAATAACGAGAATTGGACCTTAAAACAAAGTGTGAGCAACAATGTTTTTGCCTGTAGTGTCTTGCCTGATGTCTGTAATCAATTCTTCCCCATCCAAACTAACAAAAACAAATTGGTGGCAGTCTCTCTCTCTCAGATTATACAGAGAATGAATTGAAAATAAATGCATTACCTCTGGACTCTTGCGGTTTTGAGGTATCAGCTTATCTGAATCCTTGGTGGAAAAGTACCTTGTGCATCCTCGACTTAGATACTGGATTAAACAGAAAATGTAAACAAGAAATGTTCAGAAACATGTCTTTTGAAACAACACCTGGCAGACGTTCAAGAATTATTTTATTCATTTTTCAACACATTGCATGATCATACTCAAAAATGTGTCAACCTGAATTGAAACATGTCAAAATACCTGACATGGTGCTTGATAATGTCTTTATTGAGACTGTGAAACCACTCACTGGCTATTCTACAGAAGTGCAAGTGCAGTGTAAGTGTATGTGTCAGACTGATGTGGGGTCTGTGAGACGCAGAGTTCACAAACCCTGAAGCAGTCTGGAGAGCTGAGGTGGAACTTCTCCTTGATGTCTTCAGGAGCTCCAGCACACAGCCTATAGAAGATGTGATAGTTCCTCTCCTCCTGACCCTGCGTGCAGATACGGGACTTCTCCAGCAGGTAATGGGACACAAAACCACCTACTACTGCATTCTGGAAAACAAATAAACGTGTCACTAGTTAATGTACAAATTCACACATCAGCACCACTACTCATCACATTAATTACAACAACAGCAATAACTATAGAGTTGCACTCTGTGTATAACATATCTACATACTCAGGGTAACACTTTAGTTGAGGGACCAATTCTCACTATTAAAGGGCACCTATCATGCCCCTTTTTATAAGATGTAATATGTATGTGATAATAATAATAATCCACCGGTTTCATAGACAAGGCTTAAACCTAGTCCCAGACTAAAATGTAAGTCTGAGCTGTTTCACCTAAAAGAAACTTGCACTGATAGACCTTAAAATATATCAGTGCCTTTGTTTTGTCTCAAGATGCACAGTAGTAATGTTTTTTCTTAGGCACGTTTATAAAAATTACTTAAATGGCCTACTTGAACCATGGCCTAATCCTGGTTTAGTCTAAGCCCTGTCTGTGAAACCGGGCCAATATGTAACAATAATAAGTCTCAGGAGTCCCTAGAATGTTTCTAAGTTTACCCCACAGATCATTTATTTTATAATTTTGAAAATGCCTATTTTGAGTGGGAGCGGAAATTGGCTGTTTTAGTGCATGTCTCTTTAAATGCAAATGAGCTGCTGCTCCCCACCCCCTTTTCCAGAATAGGGCTGCCTTTACAGCTCGTCCCTCAGATGCTCTGCTAAAAAACATGCGATTGGTTAAAAATCATGCGTTTTAAAGCCATATCAGTTTAAACTTCTGATCTACGGTTTTCTTTCATGTCTTATTGCGCTTAAATATCAAATACACACACGTTCATGTTATAAACATGCAGAAGTTACAAAAACATAGTCGGTTATCTTTGTGAAGGTAAACAGCTGGGAAAGAAATCACATGTTTATAATAGATATGCGTGTTAAGATATTTCTTGCTTGAATGCTGCTTTTAAATGCTCTAGCGTGAAGATAAACGTGGCAGATTGTGTGTGGCTCGCTCAAGGCGGGGTCTCTGCTAATACAGCAGTGTCCGTCAAAAGTTGTGGGTGGGGCTTGTAAAATGTGACATCACATTTTACGGACTCTGAGAATGGCTTGTTCTGAGACACTGCTTATGATTTATGAGGATTAAAAAAAGAAGTGGGTGGATTTTTATCATTATAGGGTGGTTGTGTACACACACTGCCAACACACATTTATCTTCAAACAACATGTAAAAGTGAATTTTGTATAATAGGTTAATAGGTGCCCTTTAACTAGTTGCTTATTAGCATGCATATCACTAGCAAACTGGCTATTTATTAGTACTTATATGGCACACATTAAATGTCTTATTTTGCATGATCATATTTCAGATCCTTTAATCCTACTTAATAAACTAGCTTGCTAACTATTAATAAGCAGTAATTAGGCAAAAGTTGTAGTTAATAGTAAGTTAATAGTGAGATTTCATCCCAAGTGTGACCAAACTCAGAGTTATTTGTGGATGTTTTTGAACTTGGGTAATTTTGGGTGTGTATTGTGTACAACTGTTTGCTGTGTATCTTTCTTTTTTCCGCTCTGTCTTTACTCTCTAGCTGTATTGATTACAGGTGGAGAGGCTAATGAGGGATGACATGATTGATCCTGGGAGTGGCTGTTGCTGTATTTACGTCTCCTGAAGCCTGGACTCATGGGATCCCTGCTTTCATGGTGTCCTTGATGTAGAGCTGGCATAATGTTAATTATAGTGCTGTACACATGGTGATCGGTACACTAGACAATTGTTGTAGATACTATGTTTAAGGCCAATTCATTTGTGATCTTGGTTGGTGTTTTGTTTATTTTGGCTCCTATTTTCTCAACCGTTGTTGTAGTTGGAGCATGATAGAGAGGTGGGTGCCATTTTATTTATATATGTGTGTTTTCTCTTGTGTTTGATAGTTAGGGAGGGAAGCTTTTTGTAATTTTATTTATTGCAGGGACTCCAGGGGTCTTTTTGTCATGGGTGTTTTTGTAATACTCATTGATAAGCTAAAATTGTACATTGTTATTTAAAAAGCTTCTCAGTTTTGTGTTCTGTACAAAACACACCTTTTCATTAAAGTGAATCTCCACAAACTTCCCAAAGCGACTGCTGTTGTTGTTTCGGACAGTTTTGGCATTACCAAACGCCTCGAGCAGTGGATTTGCTAGAAACAAACAGAAAATAGTTGTTTCTTTGCCTTATTTTCTATAACTTGCATTAGTTACAGTATAGTGGAGTACAAATTTATATTAGTATAGTAAAGTCCTTCAAACGTACCTTCAACTATTCTTTCATCAATGTCTTGACCTGTACCATAAGATGTAGTTAAGTACCTGTGAGAGGAAAGTGTAACCGAATAAAACAAGTAAAGAATAAAGGATTACGCAGACGTGCTTCGCCTTATATTATTAACTTTTTATTAATGATGCAGTATATAACATTGAGACCTTTCTATACCTGAGAACAAACTTAGTGTTTTCGGTTTTTCCGGCTCCTGACTCTCCCGACACAATGATGGACTGACTCATCTTCAACACCTTCATGTCACGATAAGTTTTATCCGCTAAATATAACAAATAAAAACATAAAAAAATACAAATATATACATGGAATATTAACATTTATAAACATATTATGACATTTACAAGCTAACAGTATATATTTTTGTACATGACTGAGATGCCTTAATTTCACTGCCTCTGCATTAAATCTAGCATATACGTAGGCCCACCCACACAAACTTTTCTTGCAGCCTTGCTTACCAATTGCATAGACGTGAGGAGGCAGAGTGCCCAGCGATCGGCCCTGGTACTGTTTAATGGTCTCTGGAGAATACAGCTTGGGAATCTCAAAATATGGATTCACAGCAATCAGGATGTTGGCAACAAACGTCTGCAACACAAAACAACATGAGCAGCAGGAAAGCACCCAATGAATGCATTTTTATTTTTTGGCAGACAACCATTTTTAGATTTCTTTTTTAAAAAAAAAAAAAAAAAAAAAAAAAAAAGGCAAGTCCTTTATTTTTTTACTATTTATTTATTTAAAAAAAAAAATAATGAGGCTTTTTTTCTTCATTATGATAACAGGACTGTTCTATCATCTTGTCATTTTTTAATTTGAAAATCTTTAAAAGTGAATTTTAATGTAGAAATTAAACATTTCAATCTTTGCATCAAATTGTATTCAAAAATAAATAATATCCCAAAAACACTTTTGAACGGTAGTGTATTTTTTAATAAATTAATATAACGCAAAAAATAAATAATTAAAAATAGCATTTATTGGCCTATTTATGTAAATATACCTCTTTTTTTTTTTTTTACTAATTTAGTAAATTTACTATAAAGCAACTATGTATTCAGCTGAAGCGGTCTTCTGGTGACACTAAAGGCCTGGGTTTATTTGAGCCTAGGTTTTCTTGTTTTTGCATGCTGCTTCGTTTCACACACTTTTAAAGTATACTCTATTCATCATGCGTCCAGATGATGTATGTACAATACATAGTGATTGAGTATTTGAGCGTTTAATCACTTGCACATGCACTGCTGTTCACGTACAAATTCACGTAAAGAGAAATATCGGCAGCACGCAGACATCAGCGGACTGTGCGGATTATGAAAATTACTCGACGTGCAAACAAGAAAATTATACTGTGGGCTGCAATTTAAGAAAACACATGCAAAAAAAAAAAAAAAAAAAGGCAAGTCCTTTATTTTTACTATTTATTTATTTAAAAAAAATAATGAGGCTTTTTCTTCATTATGATAACAGGACTGTTCTATCATCTTGTCATTTTTAATTTGAAAATCTTTAAAAGTGAATTTTAATGTAGAAATTAAACATTTCAATCTTTGCATCAAATTGTATTCAAAAATAAATAATATCCCAAAAACACTTTTGAACGGTAGTGTATTTTTTTAATAAATTAATATAACGCAAAAAATAAATAATTAAAAATAGCATTTATTGGCCTATTTATGTAAATATACCTCTTTTTTTTTTTTTTACTAATTTAGTAAATTTACTATAAAGCAACTATGTATTCCGAAAGCTGAAGCGGTCTTCTGGTGACACTAAAGGCCTGGGTTTATTTGAGCCTAGGTTTTTCTTGTTTTTTGCATGCTGCTTCGTTTCACACACTTTTAAAGTATACTCTATTCATCATGCGTCCAGATGATGTATGTACAATACATAGTGATTGAGTATTTGAGCGTTTAATCACTTGCACATGCACTGCTGTTCACGTACAAATTCACGTAAAGAGAAATATCGGGCAGCACGCAGACATCAGCGGACTGTGCGGATTATGAAAATTACTCGACGTGCAAACAAGAAAATTATACTGTGGGCTGCAATTTAAGAAAACACATGCAAATAAAAATAAAAAAACACCAGCAAATTAAGAAAACATCTTCTTCAGTTTGACAGCACATGTGCAGCGAGTATTTGCAGAATATTTCTGTATTTGGTTGTGTTTCAAGTATTTGCAGCACGCTTCTGTATTTGGTTGTGTTTGAGCAAAACTGATGAAGATGTTTTCTTAATTTGCATGTGTTTTTTCATTTGCAGCGCGTTGAGCTCTCTCGGTCACTGTACTCAAGACATCTTGCCATTTAGGGTGGATAACATGAAGCGCAGGGGACATACAGAATCTTCATGACAACATTTGCAGCAGAGAAAATACTCACATAAATCTTATCTTTACTGTAGCGCACACGAACATTATTTAGTAGCGTGGCTTCATTCAAGTACATCAGTGAGCCTGTAACACACACACACAAACAGATGAAATCATTAGTCAGTGCTGTCATTTTATCCAACACATAACTGACATGAAGATCTCAAACACAGTGACACTTACAGTTGTCCTCCACATGTTTGTTGACATCATCTTCAGCAGGGAAGACTTGATTGACAGGAGCTTGAAAATTCTGGAACACAATGACTTTAATGTTAAACGTACAGCATGCTGAAAGCATGACAACTTGTGTTAGTTACATGCTTTACTCATCCTCATGACTCTTGTTCATTTTCGAATCTCAAATGAATATATTTGTAATGAAACATGAGAGACTTTTGTCCCTCCACTGAAAGTGCACTGCTTCAGTTTTAACAGTGAAAGATGCAAGTGGCTAAGTACTAATATTTGACAACTGTTCCAAATCCAATTTTTTTTTTTAAATTTCACTATTTTGAATTAAATAATCGCAGGCTATCATCATTATAGGCCCCACAAAAAAAAAAACTGGTCCGCCATGTTACAGCCTTAATTTGATGTGCTCTATGTACGCATGTTGATTGATTTTAATATGTAAATAAATCGCTAAATTAAATCTGTTCATCAAATAAAGCCATTGTGTCTTTTCAGAAGACCTCTTCATTTATTTGTATAACATTTACGATCTCTTTATAAACTTTTTGATGCATCAACATTTTGGTTGCATGGCCTGTCAAGGGGCAGTAATCTCTCAGGTTTCATTAAAAATATCTTCAATTGTTTTTAAAGATGAACAAAAGCCTTACGGTATTGGAACAACATGAGAGTGAGTAACACCTTTCATTATTGCGTGAACTGCCACCTTAATATGTGCGATTAGAGATTAGATTGACGCTTTCCATAGCAAACACATCAAATGCAACAGTGAAGCTTCCTGCTTTATGTATTCCACCTCCATGCTTCTGTTCTAATATCAGACAGTAGTGTACTCCACACACACACACACACACACACACACACACACACAAACAGATGAAATCATTAGTCAGTGCTGTCATTTTATCCAACACATAACTGACATGAAGATCTCAAACACAGTGACACTTACAGTTGTCCTCCACATGTTTGTTGACATCATCTTCAGCAGGGAAGACTTGATTGACAGGAGCTTGAAAATTCTGGAACACAATGACTTTAATGTTAAACGTACAGCATGCTGAAAGCATGACAACTTGTGTTAGTTACATGCTTTACTCATCCTCATGACTCTTGTTCATTTTCGAATCTCAAATGAATATATTTGTAATGAAACATGAGAGACTTTTGTCCCTCCACTGAAAGTGCACTGCTTCAGTTTTAACAGTGAAAGATGCAAGTGGCTAAGTACTAATATTTGACAACTGTTCCAAATCCAATTTTTTTTTTTAAATGTCACTATTTTGAATTAAATAATCGCAGGCTATCATCATTATAGGCCCCACAAAAAAAAAACTGGTCCGCCATGTTACAGCCTTAATTTGATGTGCTCTATGTACGCGTGTTGATTGATTTTAATATGTAAATAAATCGCTAAATTAAATCTGTTCATCAAATAAAGCCATTGTGTCTTTTCAGAAGACCTCTTCATTTATTTGTATAACATTTACGATCTCTTTATAAACTTTTTGATGCATCAACATTTTGGTTGCATGGCCTGTCAAGGGGCAGTAATCTCTCAGGTTTCATTAAAAATATCTTCAATTGTTTTTTTAAAGATGAACAAAAGCCTTACGGTATTGGAACAACATGAGAGTGAGTAACACCTTTCATTATTGCGTGAACTGCCACCTTAATATGTGCGATTAGAGATTAGATTGACGCTTTCCATAGCAAACACATCAAATGCAACAGTGAAGCTTCCTGCTTTATGTATTCCACCTCCATGCTTCTGTTCTAATATCAGACAGTAGTGTGTACTCCACACACACACACACACACACACACACACACATTTGTAGCGTGTGAACAGACGGCCCATTGTGCTCTCGCATCCCGGCGACATCACAGTGCACACAAATCACACGGGCTAGATGTAATGCTGCACACAACACACTGTCTTGTAGTTGTCACATGTGAAAACACACACACACACACGCACAAACACACAGAGTTATTGCTACTGTAATCTTTGTCAAGGTCCAGAGAGGGCCAGACTCCATATGGGCAACAGGATGTGTTTGCAGTGGCTCTGAAAACAGAAGCATTCATCCGAAGAGTTTAAAATCATTCTGCAAAGAATCTATGAAGTGCAAAAATGTTTTTGACAGAAACAGAACAGGAGAGGAAATGTGAGTACCTTCATTATGAGATCGCATTAGCAGTTCCTTGTTTTTAAGGCAAAAGCATTTTAATAAAAGCTATCAAATCATCCGAACTTTAACATGGGAATGTAGTTTTTAATTAAGATTTCCACTGGTGTTCCTTAACAACCAGTAAGTGAGCGAGCACTTTTATTTCCAGCCTGAGGTATAGGTCACGCTTGTCTTCCTGCGTTTTCTACAGAATTCTATCTCCCGTCCACCCTTCCCTATTATTTTTAACGGCAACCGTCTTGAAATGAAGTTGTGTGTACTTAAGGTTTGTGAAACATAAATCAAACTTTTAATCATTACTATCTGACTGTTCATATGACAACATGTAGTTTAAGATATATATTTAAATAAAACATTAAAACTACGTTCAGATGAACAACGGGCCAGTAATGATTAAAGTTTTTTGATACAAAGTTTCATAAAGCTTCAACACTTCAAGATGGACAAGGCTATACGCAATGATGACTTTCAGCTCAGAAGTAACTGGTTCATAATCAAGCACAGTCATGTGTTTGTGAGAAAGACATGTTTTCTTGCCATCGTTTTGAGGTACGGTGTCTTATTTTCTCGCCACAATTCATTTAGAAATGTTTACTTTCTTTACAAATTCACATTGCCAAATTTAGATAAAATGTGATTTATGCCACGGAGCGGTAGATTTACAAAGTTGTGCATGAAAAACTGTTTTCAGTGTTTCTTAACTTGGGTAAAAACACAAAATTGGTCTGGAAAATAGTAAGATGCACCTAACCTTATAATTCTGCAAAGTTACAATTGAAAAACAATAAGCTCAAGCTTATAAACTTGAAAATGAGGTGAAACCAATTGCCATATGTGACCCTGGACCACAAAAGCAGTCTTAAGTCGCTGGGGTATATTTGTAGCAATAGCCAAAAATACATTGTATGGCTCAAAATTATCAATTTTCCTTTTACGCCAAAAATCATTAGGATATTAAATAAAGATCATGTTCCATGAAGATATTTAGTAAATTTCCTACCGTAAATATATCAAAACTTCACCCTCAGATTCCAGATTTTCAAATAGTTGTATCTCGGCCAAATATTGTCAGATTCTAACAAACCATACATCAATGGAAGCTTATCTATTCAGCTTTCAGATGATGTATAAATATCAATTTCGAAAAATTGACCCTTATGACTGGTTTTGTGGTCCAGGGTCACATATCTTGTCATACCTTCATAACTCAATGTGCAATTTTTTCCACTGAAATCTGAAACAATACCAGGGGAGAACAACTGCTCTACATTAAAACTAAGAAATGTAGATTTTTATATAACTGCCAGCCGCTGTTCCATGAATATCTCTCAATAAACCCTATTCTATTGTTTTAAACCCTCTGATGTCAGAATAATGCTTTTATAGCTTGTAAGGCTAACAAAAAAAACACAGATATACAGGTCTACACTCTTAAAAATAAAGGTGCTGTTTGGCTCCACAAAGAAGCATTCTGTCAAAGGTTCTTTAAAGAACCATCTCTTTCTAACCTTTTTATAATCTGAAGAACCTTCTTTCGCCACAAAGAACCTTTTGTGAAAAAGAAAGGTTCTTCAGATGTTGAAGGTTCTTTATGGAACCATTTAGACAAAAAAGGTTCTTCTACGGCATCGTGAAGCACCTTTATTTTTAAGAGTGTAAATGATCAGCTAACACATTTCAAGAGCATGGTCCTCTTGTAGATAAATAACACGAGTTCTTGCATTATTGTAGTGATAATGGGGCAAAAGAATTACATAGGTACCATAAAAGGGATTGTTCACCAAAAAAATTAATAATCCAGTCTTCATTTACTCATGTTGCTCCAAACCTCTATGACTTTCTTTTTTCCGTGGAACATAAAAGAAGGTATTTCAAGAAATGAATCAGTGTCATTGTTTTTTTGTTGTTTTTTTTATTTATACATTCAATGGAAGTTAAATGAACAAGTACCAGCTTTCAAAAATATTCAAAATATCCTTGTTTGTGATCAGAAGAAGAAAATCATACATATTTGAGATGAAAGAAGGTTGAGTAAATGATGACAGTTTTTCCCCCATATTTGGGTGAACCTTCCCCTTTAAACCAGATGTGTTATTACACTGGCTATAAACATGAAGACAGTTTAACCAACTTTAACCTGCTCGGCGAGATTCTCTTTAAATTGTTGATCTGCCATAACAGTACCTGACATTAAAAGAAAACCGAGCATAGAGGAGCATTTATATGGTGCACTTGTACATTGCATTGTGACTGGCATTCTGACACATATTAAATGCAAATGCATATTAAATGCCTTAAATGTGCCACTGTGTATTTTTGCAGACGCTCCTCCTCACCTTCCCTTTCTGGTTGAGAGGTTCGATGGTCAGACTATCGGCACTGATGTCGATGATTCTGCCCAGCTGGAACCCATCCGCAGGGTGGGGCGCCCACACCGACTTTCCATCATCCATTTCACCGCTGAGGAAGAAACACAGGAGAATGAATGAAATGCCAGAGGATGACTGGGGTCTACAATACTGACAAATCACTCAAAATGTTAGCTTGACGTCTTCATTAGTCTTCATGTGTTTGATATTTTTTTAGAAATATCAAAATGTTTAATGAGAATATATCAGGAAAAATAGTATATATGCACTTACACATTGAAATTTACATTTTTTTTGTGGTGAAATTGTAACAATTTCATTCAAAAAACATGTAGTGTTTGTAGTATCATACAATTAATTGTGCCTCATCAAAAATAAAATAAAATTTGAGCTTTCGGTAACTGATGGAAAATCTGAAAATTATCATCGATTGATATTATTTAATAATATTAATTACAATTTATCCTAGTTTTTGTTTAAATTGCATGTCACTCTTTTCTGGTTTCTGATGGTACTTCAATTTCATATTTAAATATCATATGCAATATATAAATGTTAGTTCATTTCTCTAACAGATTGGATGAAATTGGCCTTTCAAAGAAATGGTGATGTTTTTAATCTCACAGTAAGACAACAAAACTGAAAGTGTGGTAATTATCCAAATGAAGCATAACCCCTTTACTCTGAAATTCATATCTCAAAGGGGTGTTTCTCAGCTGATTTATTTCATACAGTGTAGAATGAAAATTATCATTAGTACGGCCACAAATTTCACAACAATCAGATTTATATTCATAACCAGGTCCACTGTGTAACTGTAAATAAACGTTTGATGAAATTCAATAACTTGGCAGCTAGACATACTGGGATGGGCGTCATTAGAAAGACTAATGGCTACTGAGGGAAAGATAAATGGAGCAAAACATAGAGAGTTGCTTTATCCAGATCACATAACTCAGACTCCAGAATGAACACAAATCTGTCTGCAGGACATCATGCCAAAGTACAGCCAATACAACAATGGACTGACTGTAGTGCAAGTCTCCACATCTGAATGCAACACATTTTAAAAGCACCTTGTCACCCGATGCATTTTTGCATTAGACTGATGCACCATGCATGTTTGTTTATTTTTTTGAGTCAGGTCAAAAGTTTCTACATTTAAAATGCTTCTTGAGACCCCTCCATAAAGGCCTCCTGTAGCGAATCTTTCTTTATAAAATGTTATAAAAACACGCGCTTACCCCATTGAAAGGCTTGAAGGGGCCAGGACAATTTTAATATAACTCCGATTGGATTCGTCTGAAAGAAGAAAGTCACATACACCTAGGATGCTTTGAAGGCGAGTAAAACACAGGCTAATTTTCATTTTTGGGTGAACTAACCCTTTAATGCCTTATTCTGGATGACCATATTTTTAGATCCCTTAATCTAACCCCATACAAACTTAAAGCTGCAGTACGTAACTTTTTTTGTGTTCAAAATGTACAAAATTTATATAATACGCGAGTACACCATGCATCCATTTTCCAAACCGTGTTTTTGGCTTGTCCTGAATCAGTACGGTACACCTATAATAAGTGTTTATATTCAGACTATTTAGACTGGTTCGGGTAGGTGCCGCTGCGTGATTCAGGTACTGTCATAGACATTAACAGAGAGAAGTAGCTCCGGCTACAATGTTCTTGCGCAACACACACGCAGTTCTGTTTATTAACGGCTGGAGCGCTAAAAGTTATGGACTGCAGCTTTAACTACCTTACTAACTATTAATAAGCAGCAAATTAGGAGTTTATTGAGACAAAAGACACAGTTAATAGTTAGTTAATAGTGAGAATTGGTCCCCAAACTAAAGTGTGACCAAATGTGCAATTTCTTGGTTTGAATTGTGGCTACCAAATATGATTAATGTTTTATTCATGTACAACGTACGCCTTTATGAAGCCATTTATTCTTATTTAACTTCTCATTTGAAGCACTACTGACAATTTAAAAAAAAAAAAAAACAACATGTAATCCATGTAAATCATGACAGGCTTGTAAATTTTAAGCTATTTTTTTTTTTTAAGCACAACACTGAGCGACTCATTACAACACATGATAAATAAAAGGTATCTTTTCCATGTTAATCAGTTTTTGTCTTGAAGAGTAATATGTAACACTGACAGGGGATTCTATTTTTTAAAATATTTCCATTTCCATGACGTTGTGCAAGGAAAAACAACATACAAACATGTACTTCTTATGTTTTGTATCTTACTTATTGGATAGGCTATCACTTTGCATGTTTTTAAGAGCCTCAATGGAAGCAATCATGTATAATTTACCTGAGAGATCTTGAAAATAATGGTTGAACGTTGAATCGGTGAACAAACAAGTGTATTAATCTTGATTATGTACTCGCGATAATGCTAGCAGAGTGAGCCCGCCCCTGCCATCTTCTAATTGGCTGTGATTTGTGATTGATTTTTGTCGTGTCTTAGCTTTTAATTTTAGACAATTAGCTTGTTGCTGGAATCTTATTACATTGCAACTGCTTTGGAATAGTGCTGTCAATAAATTAAAAAAAAAATGTACTAATTAATTTATTTTCTGAAATTAATCACGGTTAATCACGATTAATCCTGCCTAACATTAAAGTTTTTGAATATACTTTTACGTTGCACTAATTTCACGTTCAATCTTCAAATTAATGTAGAAACAACAAAGACAGTATATTTTTAATATATGTTTAATGGCATCTTCTTTTTTTTTTTTTTTTTTGACTGACAGCAAGTATCACTGATACCAATACTACTGATGTCTCAAGGAAATTGTTTTTCCCCTAACATTTAACCATTGGCATTCAACATTACAGTATAATTGAAAGCTAGCCATTTTAACATTTAGCCTATTAGACTTTAAAACATTAACAATTTACATTTGCCCTTCAGCAAGAAATATACAGAAATTGAATAAAGTTATCAAACACTAAATTCTAAATTAAATATATGAATCCATTAAGCTACAAAAGTTATTGATTTCTTCTTTTTTTCTTGTGTTCTTTGATTAACAGACGTCACAGCAGCTGGTTATTTGGCTGCTATTACTTTAAGAGCTGCCACTACCGAATATGACATGGATCTGACACGCATGCTCGTAGTTTCATTCACGCTTTAATATGAAATGATACAGGCTACACAACGTACGCTCCCGCATTTGTGCATTTAACTGAAGAGCATGTGCTATGATGAGCATGAGCACAGTATAACAGCTGACAGGACAGGAAAATTCATTCATTCATATGGCCTGACAACATCTCATCTGAGTGCAGTTGTTGCTCTACTGAAGCTCCTCGTCACCTGTACTGTTTCCGCACTCGTTTGTGAAGTGCGCCTCTGAAAAGACTCCTGTTTGATGCGGTCGTAAAGATATTCTGCGATTAAAGAAATGCAATTCTTGTCAAGGAAAAAAAAAAAAGACATTTTATGCTGTTAAACTGGAAAAATTAATAGCCCGCGCTAACGCTCTAATTTTGACAGCACTACTTTGGACACGTTGTAACAACAAACACCAAAACTAACAAACATGGACTAAAAGTCACAAAACTTTAATTTCAATTTTTAATTCATGATCTGTCAGTTCAAGCTAACTGATCTACTCTGGATCTGTTTTCTGGCCTGAAGTCATAATGTGTCATTAAAATCAGCTGCCTTGCTTACTACAGCTTGACAAGTAAAAGAAATCATTGCAGTTATTGGATTTGAGCAATGTCAGTGTGGCAGAGCTGGGTCAGATTTATATAGGTTTAGGTGTGTCCTTCCTGACAAGACAATAACTCCCCATGTTCTCACATTTAAAATTCTTCAGCCAAGTATGAGGACTACAGATCCTAGAAGGTCACCCTGGACAGGTAGGTCACATTCCCCGAGTATCAGCCCACATCCAGGTCAAAAACATGGACCTGAAAATAGATCCCTGCTGCCAAACTGTGAGCAGACTAGAGGTCTTCACGGGTCCACTTGGATCTGAAAACCCGAGATCCGACCCGAGGGGGTTCGGGTTCAAAACTTCTAACAGTGCCTCAGACATGGGTCGTGTAATTAAAATAGATTAGCTTTTTTATTTTTTTATTTTTTTTTTCAAATGGACCCGATAAGACCCGAATTTTTTTACACTATCTCGGATGTGTACTTGTGCATTCAAATTAAGTTCATTTGAGAAACACACGTAGAAAAGGAACATAGCCTACGTTTGTAACCTTGAAATCTATATGAGGTCAGGAAAATCCACTCGCTTCATTACGCTGCGTGTTCATGCAAGGCTTTTCTTTTTTGTGTGCAGAAGCTCTTCACCAGAGATGAGGTAAATAACGTTGTTAAATCCATTATTTATTAGGCTATCGATTTGCTTCTTATCAAGCTATTACGTTTCTTTTTCAAATCCGGTCACAATTGAAAGCCGAACTCAGAAATAGCATGTAGCCTATCCATCAGACAGGCAAAAATATAAAGTAATAATAAATAAGTAGGTAAATAAATAAATGAAAGTAATGGAGCAACGGCCAAATCAGTCAGCAGGACAGCGGGATTTTTATCCTGACTGAGGGGCTGCAGGCTGTGCACACGTCGAGGCTGTTTACGTTCGGGTCTAGGCGGGTTTGAAAATAAATGCCATCGGGTCGGGTCAGACTTGGGTCTGATTTTATCGGGTCTGTCTCGGGTCGGGCCTTTATGCACGTCGGGTTCGGGTAAGAAGTGATCCGGGTCGGGACACGAGACACCTGATGCTTACTGTGCCTTCTGTGCAAGTCCACCATCACTTCTCTTGAAACCAGTCTGGCAGTGCAAACAGCCTCAGGGTCCGGGAATTGCACATCAGAGCAAGATCACTACAAAGTCAGCCGCCACCTGGACCTGTGGACTCACTATCCATCCCACAACACACTGTATCACCACCCTCATCCACTTTCAGAGCCACCTGGAGACTTTAATAGCATCCACTTTCTGTGTTTTTTCAGTTAAAAAAAAGAGAGTCACACACCCTCTTTGAAATGTTGCCACTACAACTCTTTTCTTCAAGCTCAAGACTAGAAAAAGACAAAAAATAAGGCCAAAGTTCGCAAAGTAACTTATTGTCAATGTTGTAAAATTTATTGAGTAGAACTGGATCTGCGCAAACTGAACACATCATTTCTTCCTGGTCTCGTGTTGCTGTATAATCATTTCCATTTATGGGTCAATGACATATAAAAATGCCCATGATAAAGATAAGGGAAAAATCTAGCCTAGTTTAACACGGGTGTGCCAATTTCTTAAGAATGTGCTCTGTGCACTCATGTTCATTTCAAATAATAACAAAAACTAATAATAAATATATCTGAGTATACCAGTCTTACTTTACCAGTATACCAGTTTTTACTTTAGTATTTTAACAGTATCATATTTTTGTTGTGTGATTATCATTTGTATTAGTTTGTTTTAAATGTCTATATGATTTGCATTATTTTAGTACTTCAAGTTAAACTAAATGAAAATACATTAAATAAATAAAATACATTTAAGGTATACACACACACACACACACACAACCATGTGGTGCACAACTTTAAATTTTATTTCTAATTTAATTCTTTTAATGAGGCTCTCTTAAAACATATGAAAACAGCTGTCATGTCACTGCATAAATTATATTTTATAAGTATTTTTTAATATTAGATTATTAAAAAGTATTATTTAATATAAAAAAAAGAACATGTCAATGATTCTTATAAGAACAAACAACTAACTAGACAAATGCTCATGAAACGCTGTTCGATGTACTTGCCATTCCACACACGTGGGTCGATGACATTACACGTGTGGGTTTACTCTATTCATTTTCATTCACAAACTTGTTCACAACTTTGAAAAGCCTATACCAAATGCCAGAAATGTAAAAAAATTATAAGTTGAAATACGTTGCTACAAAATGAAAGTCCTAATCAAACTGAGCCAGATAATGACTGTAACAGATTTTGTCTCCTATAAAACAATAAAAACAACTGAGCATATCTTAAAATTGATAGCACGTCTCCACCATGAACTGTGAGGTACAGAAACTCATCAAAATGTACACTGTAGACAGAAACAAATAGATTGACATTGTCTGACTGGAGTCTATTTTCTAGAATTTACACATTGTAATAATCTATGCTATTTTGTCAACAATGTCTGTGGATCGACTCAAAACATCTATGACTCATAGACTGCATCGTAATATTTGTACATCCAAACTACTCAGTACACACAAAGCTGCACACCAGATCTGTGAAATGTCTGAATAAGCAGTTTTCAGATGGTGACGGAGAATCTGTGGTTTTCTTTGTCAAGGCACCTTTTCTGTGCCACATCTGCAGTGTAAATAATATCAATATAATAAATATGTTAAATGGTGATTGTGTGTGTATAAGTGCGAGAGAGACACTTGAGCTGTAATTCCAGTGAAAACAAACCTTAACGCCATACAATGGAGCTATAT
Source organism: Onychostoma macrolepis (assembly GCF_012432095.1). Lineage (NCBI taxonomy): Eukaryota > Metazoa > Chordata > Actinopteri > Cypriniformes > Cyprinidae > Onychostoma > Onychostoma macrolepis. The sequence goes on along the minus strand of NC_081174.1, from coordinate 1,156,455 downwards.
TTAAATGTGTGCATGGCAACAAGCATGAATCCCTCGCTTTGCTGCTAGAACAGCTTCTGTTCTTCTGGGAAGGCCTTTCACTAGGATGTTTGAACATACATGCAGAGCTTTGCTCCATTCAGGCGACGGCTTTGGTTTGCACCCTGTGTTACATTTCGTCTCAAAGCTATTTTTGAGTTCAAGTCTGGGGTTTGTGTAGAACAAGTTCTTCCACTGGAATAAACTCAGTAACCACTGCAGTATAGACCCTGCTTTGTGCACACTGTAAAGATGGAATAGAAACATATTATAATGATATATATTTTAAATTTTGATGATTAGCGCTTAGAGCCCATGAAAGTCAAAAATCCATTATCTCAAAATATTAGAATATTATATAATAATAATACAGTATAAATTCCGGGTATCTCTTGTTCTTTGAAACCACAATAATGGGGAAGAATGCTGACTTGGCAATGATCCAGAAGACAATCACTGACACCCTCCACAAGAGGGTAAGTCACAGAAGGTCATTTCTGAAAGGGGTGGCTGTTCACAGAGTGCTGTATCAAAGCATATTATGGCTAACCCGGTGTCAGAACGTAATCTTGTTCTGCATTCAAACAGAACACATTACCAGTAACAACTTAAAATTGATTTATTTTGTCCCTGTCTGCTGCCAAAGGACACCACTAGAGGAAGTTCTTGTGGTGTCATCAGCATTATGTCATTTTCCCACGGCTTTTCAGTAAAAAAAAAAAAAAAAAAAAAACAACTGGAATTGTTTTTCCCAGGAGCAAAGATTGTAAAATTCCAGGGTTCTTGTGCCAGCCAAGCAACTGCCTTTAAGTCGAATGTGAAGCCTAATTTTCTCCAGGCATCATAAACCTTGTTGATGTGAACCAGTTTGGAACTAGAGGAAGCTGCAAGCGGTCAGGTTATGTCATTCTATTAGAATGGATTAGGGAGTCATTGATTCAGAAACATAATCTCAGGACTAGAGGAAGAAGTGTAGCCACACGTCTCTCAGACTGTTTGAATAAGTCAGTGCCCTCTACTGTAACGACATTTAAATGATTTAGAGGCCATTCACCGCACATTCTTCTGATTGATTTTAAATATGGTGGTCTATATAAACAAGTGCAAGATCAACATCTTTGGCAGTTTCACTTCACTCTAGTCACCACCCAAAATGCACCAGCAACTAAGCAGCAATGCCCTATCAACAATCCAGACAGCAACACCCCGCCAATCACTGAAGCAGGAACACTTCCTCGCATATGCCTGTGATTTACTCGCATTACAGAGGGTTGCTCAGCAAGGCTCATTTATTTGATCGAATATTTAGTAAAACACATATATATTGTAATCTTTTCTATGTGAATACATTGTAAAATGTAATTGATTGCTGATATGCAAAGCTGAATTTCCCGCATCGTTACTCCAGTCGTCAGTGTCACACGTTCCTTCAGAAATCATTCTAAACTGATAACATATTATTTCAAAATTCTTTGTATGGCTTGCCCCAAAAACGACATGCTTTGTAAACTACATGCGAAAGAGATATTTGGTTATCAACCAGAAGTCAAATTTACATATGTAAATGTCAACAGACAATAAGGAACATTTGTTTAGGACTTTTTTAAGAATGCTGCTTGAATCAGAAAGATGACTGCAGGAGAACTAGAGATGAGCATTTTAGTTTTAGTCTAACTCAGAACTCAGATGGGAACAGTTTCATCTGTGCTGTTTTAAAGGTTTACACAGTATATGCATCTCCATCAGATGGATGTCTTTAGGGGTTTTGTCTGTGTCTTGTATAGTCATTATTACGGGCCTGTTACAAAACTCAAAAAGCACAAGACAGTAAAATAAAAAAAACATAAGGCACCATGTTTTGTCATTATATGAAGACTCACAAAATAAACGAAATAACAGTTTAAAAAAAAACAAACAAAAAAAAAAAAAAAAAAAACACATGATGTAATCTTATTGGTTTAACTACTTTGCATCACCTCGAGGCCAAAAAAGCAACATCAAGCACATCAATGGTTCATCTGCTGGAAAATAATGGTATGCATGACAAGTCATTTTAGCCAATACTGTCTCCAAAAATTGGCTATCAATGCTAGGATTAAACAATTTTCCCATTAACATTTTCCATCAGTCACATGTATCCCCTTTATTCTTTCATTGAGAAATTTTGAACATCATTTGTTATTATTATTAGAGGTCGACCGATTCATCGGTTTTGCCGATTAATCGGCACCGATAGTTGATTGCCACAACTATCGGTTATCGGCAAAAATCCATGCCGATAGTTTTCCGGTTTGCAACCGTTGCCGGAATGGCTGAGAAGGGTCCGCTGGCATTATACAGTACGAGAGCGGCCTCTAGAGGCGGAAATCACTGACAGCACATGTTGTTTATTTTTGACACGTGACACTGCGCTGCACAGAGCGGGAAACTCCAGACTCGCATTTAAATACAGCCGACAGAAAAGCCTGCCGCGGAACAGAGCGCCATTCACATAGTTTTCTATTAAATTACATTATATTTGTCCCAAATTGTTGTGAATGTACATAATGACTTCACTTTAGGCTATAAATTATGTATTGTGCATTTTTCAGCAAAACGTTTGTCTTTCTGTGGCTCTAATAAAGTCTGTCTGCTTCATATAGAGAGCTGTAATACAGATTGCGTGTTCTCTTTCCTCTTGCTCTGTTTTTTTAAACACCGAACTTCAAACTCATTTATGCCACATAGTTCATTCTTGAAGCAAACTTATGTCTGTTTGGTGATTAAATAAATTGTTTTAGACCGCCACTCGATTTGAACGCAAAGCGTCTGGCGTGTGTGTGTGATACCTCTAAGTTCTCCTAGACGCAGCGCTGCGCTTTTGCCCGGTGTGTGACTAACTTTTTTTTTTTTTTTTTTGATTAGATAATTATCAAGTGTTAAAAAATAAAAGCAAATAAAGTGTTTGAGTACACATACAATATCCATATGTATGTAATTTTAATGCTATGGCCTTGTGTAGATATTTAAACATGGCCATCTTTAAGCATGGCTGTTGAAATTAAATGGTAATACTTAACAATAAGAGTCCATTCGTAGCATTAATGAAAACTGTAGAAGTATTGTACCTTGTTAGAGTTTGTTCATTTCAACATTCACTATTAGCTACTAATAGGCTACATTTTTACATTTTAAAGTTTCTTCTTTTAACATTAGCAAACTATGAAATAACTTTAATGATCAATATAGTAAATAATATTAATATTTTTTATTCATTTACAAAGTATGGTTCAGTACTGTTGCTGCTTTTTTTTTTTTTTTTTAAATAGTAAAGCACTAGCTCTCTTTCAGTATCTATTTTGAAAACTATCGGTTGATTAATCGGTATCGGCCAGTGTGGTCCAACCTAGCTATCGGTAAAATCCACTATCGGTCGACCTCTAATTATTATCACCATGACTAAGCATTGAAAACGATAATGTGTGACTGTTTGTGAACACTTGCACTGTGTAACTGTAAATTGCAACTGACCCAGTTGTGTATATGTTGCGGTATTGCTTCATGTTTGCACTGTAAATCATAACTGATTAGATAAATTATTGCCTGGGAATACTAGTGTGTGGTTCCTGTAAAGAGCATTACAGTGCACTAAATCAGATTTACTGTGTACTAATACTGATTATACATCGGATTATACAAATGAACGCAAGTTAATTTACATTCATGGTACACCACATGAATTACGAATACATCTTAAGTGAAAAAAGTTAATTGGTTAGGGTTAGTTAATTAGTCAAAAAACTATTACAAAATGTCACCAATTAATTCAACCATCTGTTTTTAATTTTTAAATAATGACATCACTCTCTCCTGAGCCAAGACGGATATCTAAAATAACTAATAACTCATCTATTCATGATTCAAACATGATCATGACAGTAATCTGACAGTAGTTAAACAAACGGACTCAGATGAAAGAGAACTCTGCGAAGGGCCAAAACGTGTCTCAAGGCCTGAGAGGAAAAGCAAGGGAAGAACTGACATTTCAGCAGCAGTTTGAGTTTGAGTTATTTCACTGCAGGCCCACTCTTCCTCACAGCACACAAATCTGGATTGTTGCAAGCGAGCTGGCAGAGACTGAGAGTTCACTGTCACAGCGCATGAGATCATGAGAGGACTCTGTGTCCACCGCACAAAAACACTAGCAATAAAGAAGTCCAGCAAATGTTCAGTACTCATCCCATCAAAGTCAACAAAGACAGTTAAACTACTTCTGACAAAAAGTCTGATGAAACTGAAATATTATACAAAACTATAACATTACAATTTACTACATTAAAAATGAGTTGGCACAATATTGGCTGAATGGAATTCAATATTGTCCAATAGCTGCATAGAAGTGCTACACATTATTGTGCCTAAACTATATTTCTCCAACAAACTACCTATAAATCTTAGAAGATGAGTTGGTAACACTTTACTTAAAGCCTTTATGTATAATGCATTATAAAGGGTTATTAAAGGCTAGAATTATTCATAATGTGTGTTGTAATACATTAGGACTATATCTTGTCGTAAATAATTATAACCAAATTTAAAATGCATATAGTAACAATTAATTGATAAGGGTTATAATGTATTAACTTACAATTATTCATGCGATTGTACAAGGAGTAACTAATGCATTAAAACTACTATTATAATGCATTATACATAAAGGCTTTAATTAAAGTGTTACCAAAGAGTTTTGTGATTTATTTTAACATAACATAACACATTTGAGTGTTTTTCTTAAGGTAAAGAAAACTCTTGTTTGCCTATTTTTCAGTAACTCTATTAACCTCTGAACTGAAGTATAATAAAATATAATAACACTTTTAATATATGTACACACAATATAATAACTCTTAGAAGTGGAGTTCTGTGATTTATTATATATTTTAGTTTTTTCAGTTTTTTTTTTTTCAGTAACTATTAATATTAGAACCAGGGATGTAACGATTAACCGCGAGCTGGTTGAAAATCAATTCAAATATGTGACGATTCAAATCGGTTGAGATGCCAAACAAATCGCGATATAATTAGTGGTAGGAGTTTATATGAACGTATATCTGAGGGGAACTTACTGTCTTTAGAAAAGTTTAGATGGTATTTTTTCCTTTTCATCTTGCCTCTGTATAATGCATATTAAAGTTCATAAGTGCAGTGCTGCTTTGTTTACAGCGGAAACCAAGGAAACGCTTAAAGCGCCACCTGCTGGCAGAGAGTGAATCTGCGTCTCATTGAGCTCGTCTGCTGTTTCGGTTTCATATAGATATATTTTATGTATAGTTTCACAAAACTGAAGTCAGGCCATTCTGTTTTTGCTTCAAATTTCGACATTATACAATCTAATTTAGATTAAAAACTGCTCATGTTGCATGTATGCAGCATCTTTGTTTGGATCATGATTAAAATGCAGTGGTTGCCTCCAATTTTAAATGGAAAGAGCACAGACAAAGCCTTAGTTTGTTTATATGAAGAGATTTCTTTCATTTGTGTTATTTATTTGATTTGGGGCTTGTTTTAAAATTTCAATTTAGTTTTGTTATTTACATTCTATTTAAATTTTGTTATTTAGCAGACACTTTTATACAAAGCGACTTACAAATGAGGACAATAGAAGCAATCAAAACCAACAAAAGAGAAATAATATGCAAGTGTTATATTAGTATATTATTATAGTGTTATATTTCAATTTCACAAAGAAACGTGCAGCATTTTGTTCAGGCAATAATAAAAGGACACATTTCATTTATAATTTGTCTTAAATTAAAGAGGTAGTCGTGGCCTTGTAACCTGAAGGTTGCCGGTTCGATTCTCGCGCTGGCAGGAATTGAAGGTGGGGATTCTGAATGAACAGCACTCTCTCCACCTTCGATACCATGACTAAGGTGCCCTTGAGCAAGGCACCGAACCCCAAATTGCTCCCCGGGCGCTGGAGTAAGGCTGCCCACTGCTCCGGGTGTGTGTTCACTGTGTGTGTGTGTGTGTGCATTTGTTCACTACTCACTGCTGTGTGTGCGCACTTGGATGGGTTAAATGCAGAACACCAATTTCGAGTATGGGTCACCATACTTGACAATACGTCACGACTTAAGTTAACTTAAATCTCATTAAAAAAAAAAGAAATTGTGAATCGAATCGTGAGTTGAGTGAATCGTTACATCCCTAATTAGAACAACTTTATAATAAATATATTATAATAATATAACTTACAAATAGGGTTTTGTGACTTTGAATTTACATTATATTATAATAATTTTAAAAAACATGAATATGTGCATCTTTTGCATATTTTCCAGTAACTGCATTAACATCAGAGTAGCTTTAGTACTTGATTATCATGCAGTGATAAGAGTCAGACTGAACACAAAGCGCTGCAGGGTGTCACATATGAAGGCTGGTCCAGGTGCAGTCAGCTGTAACCCGCACAATGACAACAGAATAGGTGGAGCTCGTTACACTCAACACAATGCACAGCTTTATTAAACTTTCTAGCTGCTTCCATATTAGTTCAATCTGAGCTGAAATATTCAGTGATTTTCACACCGGCTTAAAGATTGACTATTTACCACGATGCGATCACAGGTCAAACTCTCAGACTAGTGTAAAAGACCTGACCATGGTGTGACAGCACTGGTAAAAAAGTTAATCAGTAGCAGAGGTTTCTACATCGCAAGATACACACGTGACAGACATGCTATTCTTAAAATAAGTGTGCTAAATTTTTGACAAAGAATGGTTAATGATTTTATATACATAGACCATAGAATATTAAGTTCTACTAATCATCAAGAGTTTGAAGTGCCAAAACCTGTTTCCCAGCAGAAAGGTCACACATGCAACCGGTCTGTTCATCCACACACACACACACACACACACACACACAAAAGCCTGTCGAGACCTTCACAAACACTCTCGTCATTTCTGTCTAAGGTGAACCTGTTCCAGTTAATCATACAGTAAAAGTCCCCAAGCTGTGAACACATGAACGTTCAGTATGCAAATGACCTTAGCCATTGACATGACAATGTCAGTCTTAAGTTCCTGTCAGATCACATTTAATATTTCCTACACAAGTATGTGGAAGCTGATGCTGGGCCGCTGTGATTTCACAGTGAGGTGGGCTGCTAAGCACGAAACAAAGCTTTTCACACACAGTGGCTTTGTTCCAAAAGCTAATAATGCTGTGTTTTAGGACGCTGCCTAAGCAGGCCGTAGTCATCAACTGAAATGGAACCTCATAAGTGACCTATTTGCAACTCTGCATAGACAGCAACTCTACGAGAGGAACGCTGTCTGTACGACACACTAAGCTTCCTGGGGACTCCGTTCACAAATGATTTCAATAGAGATGTTAGCATGTTGCTAGACTAACAAAACTAAGTACTCTAAGCTCAAAAATGCACAGTTCTTATTTCAACTACTTTAAGTGGGACTTTGCTGAACTGATGAAATAGCCTGTATTTTTATTTATTCTCTCACCTTTCCATCTTCAATTTTTTTTTTTTTTTTTTTTTACACCGATCTTGTGACAATGCATTCTGGGATTTATTTTCCATAAAGGATACATGCTTTATCTAAA